>NC_031954.1:4560815-4578324 GCF_000303195.2 Fusarium pseudograminearum CS3096 | reverse complement strand
ATTTAATATTATATTATCTATAGCAAATAAATAAAATATAATTATATTAACTAACTGATTATTTATTAAAGTTATATATATTAATAGTATAGCTTAATGCGATAAGTAAAATACTGGTTTTTTTAAATAATTAAAAGCTTACTTCTAAAAAGGTTAATAGCTTATATATATATTAGTATTATACTAAGAACATACTAAGCGAATTAGTTAATAGACCTAATGACCTTTATAATAAATAATAGGGATATTCCACTATTTTATACCACTAATATCATAAGAATTTAATTACTTCTTAAAATTAGAAATAGCTAGAAAAGGCCCGTGACTTTTTGCGCCTGGGATAAAGTGTTTATAGTTAGCCAAGTTTAGAAATTGCAATAAATGATTGCTACCCTATACATATCTTGCCAAGTTTAGACAGTGGATTTTATCACTGATACTACAGCGCTCTAGAGGCCCCATAGCGGCAGCCGATTAATTCCTATCACCAAGTTCGTTCCCCATTAACCTGGGAATAAACTATTCATTCGATGCTAACGAGGTTGGTTCCTGTGACTCCCGTTGACTCAACAATACAATCTGTTACAATAACAACAGGTAGAACCTCTACCTTGGTGCTGCCCGAAAACCTGACCGATACTGTCGCAGCCACTGCCACTTCAGAAATTATAACTGCCGTTACCACTACCACATCCGAGTCGAAATGACAACATGTCCACTATAGTTGCCTTGGTAACTCTAACACTTATTATTTCGCCCTTCTCTTATCCCAAGCTGGGAAGTCGCAGCCATGACAATGCATATAAAAAAAATAGTGACAAATAATTAAAGGTCAGATATGCACGTGGCCAGTCCCTTCATCACTGAGTGATACACACTAAAAGGCCAACATAATCAGCATGTCTTAATAGCGACCAAGACCAACAGATGCTACCCTGAAGGCCTAGCAGCGCAGGGGTTTGGAAGATTATATAATACCTAAGATCCGTCAACGGGCATTCACATCATCTTCACTCTCTTCAATTGCACTCAACTTACTCAATCCTGTTTCTCAATTTACCAGACATCATGGCTAACAGCTTTACTTTAATCCCCGTACTTGACTACGCCTACTCCCAGTCTCCTATTACCAAGCCAAAGTTTCTATCTGACCTCAGATCTGCTCTCGTTAAAGCCGGCTTTTTTTAAATCGTAGACTCTCACTTACCTATTCAGTTACAGTAGGATGCTCTGCGTCTAGTAGGCCAATTCTTCGATTTACCTATAAATGAAAAAGTTAAGATCGAAAATATCAATAGTAAATATTTCCTTGGATATGGAAGGATCAATAGTGAGAGTATAGCTGCGTAAACAGATCATAATAAGTCCATTCTGGTATAATTACCTATAATTCAGTACGTGAATGAATGTTTCTAATATATCTAGATAGGCCCTGATCTTTCTACCCTAGGACCAAATGAGCCTATTTACCTCAATTTGCAAGGCCTAAACCAGGTAGGAAAGGATAATAGATACAAGGCAATGACTTACTGTTATTAGTAGCCTAAAGAGAGTTCAGTACTGGGCTTTCGTAAAATTTTTAAAACCTATTACTTATAGATTTAACATTTTTCTATCGTTTTTATAGCGCTGGTAGCTAAAGCACTTGAGATTCCCAAGACCACTTTAACGACACTTCTAAGAAAGTCAACATCTGATATTAGCAGATTAAAGGCTACTAGATATCTACCACTATTTATCAATATATCCGCATAGGATAGAAGTTATAGTATTAGCCTATATAAGGATAGCTCTTTTATAATATATCTGCTCTAGAGCGGTAAATATAATTGCCTTAAGGTATAGAATAAATTAGGAGACTAGATATCTATTCCCTTAGTGCCTAAAGTATTAGTCGTTAATATTAGTTGCCTATTAGAAACCATTACTTAGGGAGTCTATATTATAATAACTTATTATATTATTCTAAGGGCAGAAGCCTTCTTAGATAATAAGGGAAAGCACCTAGGTCCTAGAGTCTCTATACCCTTTTTCTAATTTATAAACCCTCTTCTTAGGCTAAAGGAGCTTACTATAGATATACTAGCATATATTAAGGCCCTAGCACCTAATAAGATTGCAGCTTTAGATGCAGAGACATTTTATTTAGGACTATTTAATAACTCTATTAGAGATAATATTTTTATAAATCATATCATAATATCCCTAAAGGTCGCAGAAAGATAGTATCCCGACTTATTGCGAAGAGCGCATAAGAAATAGGCAGAATCAAAGCGGCTGGATCAGCAGAGACAGGCGGCCGATGAAAGATGACCTCGGTTAGTGGAGCAATAGTGAGATAGAGTCATTCGTTCAAGACATTCAATCCTTGTTGCTCCCTGTGAGAAAACAAGGCGAGAAGAGAGAAAACAAATGATCCACCAATTGTATAAGTTGATTTGTGATGAGCGCAAGTACATACGGCGTAGATCAATGTCACCTTCTATGTATGTGACAGCAACCCTTCTGAGAGTATAATCTGTATGCACACACCCTCTGCATGCATGTGGTGTGACATGGGACCAACGGGAGATGTACAACGGCTTACGGATACTTGATACCCCGAAGCAAAAGAACCATGACAGATTCATCAGATCCCTGCTTCAGATTCGTCACCAAGGTAAGTAAGCCCAGGATAAACCACACAAGTCAAGCTATGCACTGACTCAGCTAAAACTCAAATAACAACCGGATTGACTGATAAAGTTAAAAGGATTCTTTGCATATACAAGCGTGGGGTCAAGACAAGTTCTTTTTCGTAATAGGAAGAACCTTATTAACCTGGTATGACTCCAAAATGATGATAGAAGGGGTCTTGCTTGTCCTTGCTCATTATCCTTTAATTTACTCGCTTACGATTTCTCCACCGCTTATTGACTTTCTTGTTTCAGTCGCTCCTGAGTGCATTACTAAATTATGACGATGGTGTTGAAGTCTGAGAACAAGAAGGAATCCGAATCTCCAGCGGAGGCGGTGCAAAGTGCCGCAATTGCTTTGCCTGTACCGCCAGATGGAGGTCATGGTTGGATACAAGTCTTGGTAGCGCAGTAAGTTCTATTTCCTCCCATGTGTATATGCACATATAAACAAGGTTTCATAATACTTACAGGGTAACTTGTAGTCTGGAAGTGTTTAATACATTTGGATACAGTTACAGCTTTGGAATATTTGAGCAATACTACCATCAAGAGCTTGGCTTTAGCTTATCGTCAACATCTTGGATAGGAAGCATTCATCTCTTTTTTCTCTTTGCCCTTAGTACGATTTCCGGTCGTCTTTTCGACGCTGGATACTTTCGTCACCTTCTGATTATCGGTTCATTCCTTCAGCTACTCGGACTATTCATGGCGTCGATAAGTACGGAGTACTGGCACCTCTTCCTTGCTCAAGGAGTATGCAGCGGAATTGGAGCTGGTTTGGCATACTGCCCTGTCATGGCTTGCGTGTCAACATACTTTACTAAGAAGCGGGCTTTTGCCATCGCAGTCGTCACAAGTGGTTCAGCTACTGGTGGGATAATCTTTCCCATCATCGCTCAGCAAGTGATGTATGTCCACGGATTTCCATAGACTATTCGCTGCATGGCATTTGTAATTCTATTCAACGCTATCATAGTGGTTGCTTTGGCCAAGGAGCTTCTCTTACCTCGGAAAAGTGGCCCAGTCTTCGAATTTGCTGCCTTTAGAGAGATGCCTTTTGTTCTTTTTAGTTGTGGGTCATTTCTCATACTTTGGTCTGTATTCATCGGTCCTAGCTACGTGAGTTAACAGCCTGCATTATCTACGTCAAAGCTGCTTACTGACAAAGACTAGATAAATCATTACGCGGCATCCGTGGTCGGCATCAGTAATGAGACTTCATTGACCATACTACTTACACTCAATGCTCTAAGTTGCCCGGGACGAATCATACCGTCTATTATCTCGGAAGTATATCTTGGTCCTTTCCGGACTTTAATTCCACTAATGCTTTCGGCCGTTGTACTTTACATTGGATGGCTAGGGGTCAAGAACCTATCAAGTGTTTTCGTCTTTGTGAGCTTATTTGGATTTGTATGCGGTGGCATACAGACTGTGGGCATGGCTGGCCTCCCAACTTTAACAATCGATCATAGTAAGATGGGTACGCGGATGGGAATGATTCTGACTATGGGCTCATTTGCTGCATTGAAGGGCCCGCCAATTGCAGGTAAGCTGATTGAACATGGTAATGGTAGATACCTTTACATGCAGGTTTGGGGAGCTTGTGCAATGGCTGTGGGTGCAGGATTTATCTTGAGTGCATACAAGAGCCGACCGAAGGGTGAAAACTAAGCGGTTAGTGATAGCTGCCTATAAATAACAGAGGCGAAGTAATTGAGCAGAAAAGTTTATTGTCTTCTAGAAGTACATATAAATAACGACTGCTCAAAGGTGTTGCTGTGAGCTACAGCGACACCTCAATCCTTCAGAGTGATTTGGTTGACTTAAAGTGGACATAGACCATCAGTACAGATCCTGCCAACATACAACAACCATTAAAAACCTGACTCTTCCAGAAAATTCCACCTTCGATATCATTCAAGGCGGATGTAACAGGAAATCCGATCAAGGTCCCAAGCGCAGCCGCCGCAGATGATATTCCCATTCGCGTACCCACAAGTTCTGGGTTGGGCGAGAGACGAGGGACAAGGATGGGGTAGATGACCGCAAGAGGTCCCATGAATACAGCGATAAGCACAGCCCAAGAAATGACGGAGGGAACAGTGTCAACGCCAATCCACCCAAAGAACAAGACACTGGAAGCAAATCCGAATCCAGCCATGGTAATCGATGGGCCAAATCTGTTGGACAAGGGAACCGCCATGTACCGTCCAGGTATAGTGGAGGCATTGGCAATCACCAGCACATAAAAGGCCAGCTCTGAGCTTGCACCGCCCTTGAACTGTGCATAGAGTGGAAGTAAGAAGAAGGGCACCCAGTATGCAATCCACATGAGGAATAAGGCGAGGCAAAACGCCATAAAGGCGGGATCATGGAAAGCGGTTGGGTCTAGAAGAGAGCGCACTTTGTGTGAAAGTTTGCCCCTGGTGGCGGGTAGCATGATGGCTAACGCTCCGATAAGCTCAGCAAGGGTGACAAAGCCGAGGACACGTGTAGTCCACGCGAATCCAATCGTTGGCTGGAGATTGGTAAAGATGATAGGGTAAATGATACCTCCTAAAAGCTTGAATCAGTTTTGTGCACATGTTATCGTTGGAGGGAGGGCTGATCGTACCAATAGCTGTTCCTGAAGTCGCAAAAAATACGGCCAAAGCACGTCGTCGTTCAAACCTGGAAGCAACCATAGAGATACTTGGTACATAGAGGATTGCACTTCCAATGCCGACGCAGATACCTTGGGCGAGGAGGACCTGATAATAGCTGTGGGCCAAACTAAGCATCATAACGCCGAATACTGTGATGAGAGTTCCAACGATGAGAAGCTCTCTGAAATATCCTCGATCATAGATTGGACCAGTGACAACGCCTCCCACTTGTAATTCATTGTCAGCGACAGACGGTGACTCTGGTTGTGTTGTGTGACTTACAAATAAGGATGACACTTTGGAGGGTTCCGACCCAAGCAATGTTGGTCGAGGGTGTAGAAACTAGCATGACTGTCTCGTAGTACTTTTCATAAGAGCCGTAAGCACTCAAGAGACCCCTTCACCAGTAAGTATTGGAACATATTAAGAGCGGTGAATAATATGAGCTCACCATGTCGCAGTGTAAATGAGAAAAGCTCCCACAACTTGCATCCAGGCATCAAAGCCCTCTGACTTTGGCTGGACGGCATCTTGATAATTGTCTGATTCAATTGATGTTGGGACCTCTGGAGGACCTTGAGATGATTTGGTAGTTGAAGGAGACACCATGCCAAGTTGGTCAACCGGGATGCGGTAAAAATTGCAATGAGATATTGTATGGCGCTTTTGCTTAGCAATGTCTCTATGAGATTGTAAAAGATAAGGTGCAACTTTGGTATTGGCCGATAGGTAGGTAGGAAGGAAGAAAGGTATTGGAGGATGGGTAAAGAGAGTTGAAACAGAGAGAAAAGAAAGAAGAGGAAAGAGAAGAGGAAAATTGAGAGTACTCGTGACGCAACAACAACCAACAACCAACAAAACATCCTAGTCTAGATGAAGGGGTACGTACTCCTAGTAATACACAGCAACCAATACATTTACGAGATATTCCCAACCGCCTATGTTTGTTCAACCCTTTCCCCGCATGGTTCCATGAAAATGAGACATTATTAGGGTCTTATTCGTCAGGAGAAATTATGTACCTACACATACGGAGTATTACAACCCCAGCGTCATTACACAAGAATCCAAATCAGGCACGATCAATTATGACTCATCCTTACCTTGCTACATTTGACTTAGTGCGGCGGATAGTACTTATGTTATGCACGCAACAATTAACTTGACAGGGCTCAATGCCAAGCAACGGGCCGTCACACCGGATCAAGATGCCGGTCGGCAAATTCCCGATATTGAACAAGGGTGTGAGAGGTCCAATGACTCAGCTAGGTAGATCCGTTGATGCAGAGAAGGTAGGTCCTCTATTGTTGCAAGACTAAAGCTTACCGTCTTATTCTGCGGAGTGCAGAATTTGCAGGTAAGCCCCCTCGATAGGGGCTAGCTAACTAACCGAGGTTCTCCCGAAGCTCGTGGGTTCGATCCCCATTACAAAGGGCTCTGCATATTAACTACGGCACGAGAAGAGTCTAATTGGCACGGATGGAAGATCTAAGTCTGATCATGTCTTGGAACCATTCTTGTAATGAACTAAACTAGACTAGATCTCTATGAGCGGCAACTAATGTAACCTCATATGCAATAACATTGGTCAATGTCCAAGAGTGGCGTATGCCTTGATCCTCTGTGCAAGTCCCCCCAGGCGTTCCTGATCCTCCCCCGCAACAATGATGGTTGTAACACTACTCTGCAACCCTTCTTCATGACACCAACCTGCAATAACGATCCTTCCCTCGTCTAACTCGGCATTGAATATCTCGCGAAAACGGTCCAAACTCAAATTGATGAATAGTGGGAAAAACACGGCAGCGTCGTTGAAACCTCGCGTGACGCTGAAAAATCCCTTGAGGAATCCCAATGGGTGAGAGCCCGTGACACGAGTGTTGAGATCAATCACCAAGTGGTTGCCTTGGGCATCAGTCATGATGTCCGCCCCTACCGGGCCATAATATCCAAGACGGTTCAAGTAAGCGGCGATCTTTTTGGCAATAGGCAGATAATGAGCCTTGAGGTGAGATTGCTGAGAATAGTCGATATGTCCACCATCCCAATGGCCGTCCTCCGATACGAATTGATCGCAGCAAGAGGTTAGGATCGGTTCCCCGTTTTTGGGCACAAACAAGGAAATCGCGAGAGCGGAGCCAGGAACAATCTCCTGTACGACAATGCTTGTAGGATGTAGATGACTATTAGAGTCGTTGAGTTGAACAAGCATACGGTCCACTTCTTGTCTCAGAACCCCCAAGCTTGTCGACCTATCGGACTCGCTCCGAACAAGGAAAGTTCCCTGGCCGGAAAGCGCCTGGGGAAGCTTGACCACAAATGGAAGGTTCTTTTCCTCGACGAAAGAAAGCATTCGGGTGACTTCTTGAGCCCGAATTTGCGAATCAAGAACCTGCCTCGGATCGAGGCAAGTGTCGATCACCATCGACGGTGGCGTAGGTAAGCCTGAAAACACCAGTTCTCGCTTAGAGAGTGCCCGGTAGTGAGATTCGAATGGAACCGCGGCAGGAAGATGCTCGAGGCAGTCCATAGGATTGGCCAGACCCAGTTTGGCACCCTCAGGGATCTTGACATCTGAAGGACTGTGCACGTAGGTAACTGTAGGCCGCTGATGCTCACAGATCTGCTGCATGACCTTTTGTGTGTCTGTGCGAGGCTTCAGATCTACATCGCCTGTGCTCTGTCCGTCCAGATCGAACATGATGAGGTTCATCTTGCCTGCAATCATGCCAAAAAGCTGAGGCACAACTTGGGAAAAGATACGGGCCTGGACGCCTCTATCCTTGTGAGAAAGAGGGTCTTGGTAAGCGTACTTTTTACAGATGGGAATATTATTCGTCATCTGCACCTGTACTGTTGGTATAGTGTAGCAGAGGTGGATTTTGGCATCATCGCCAGGACTAAGGGCGTATAGGTCCTTGAGAGTCGAGTCGAATTCTATGATGGAAGACATGATTGTGATAGTGGCGTATACTGAGATGAGATGTAAGATGAGTTCAAGAGATTGATGTGATGAAGTTGACCTTTTCTTATAGCCGTCAAATTTCGGCATCAAGTTGCGTAAAGATCTTCATATACTTGTCTGAGCGTATTTATTGGTAACACGGGTTGCATGTATGTTATGGAAGGAGATCCGGACTCTCAACTGTGGAGTTATAGACTTTGGTACAGATACATCCCTCAAATTTTACTCTCTTGTGTTTTGCTGGCGTGTCCATCTTGCTCAGACTGTCCCACGGTCCTTCCTTAACTTTCGTATAGGTTCATGACGAAAAACATCATGACTCCGATGCTTGCATGAGACTATTGCCCTTATCCTGACATAAGGTTTACACGGGGATTTGTACGATGACTCTTTTGCCGTCATCCTTTTCAGTCTGTTTTCGGACTGTCTCACATGTAGAGTAGAGTAAAACAAGGAGGAGAGAACTAGATCTGTCGGTAGTTCCCAATATCACATCATTGTCCCTTTCATTTCAACCTTCACGATGATATTTTAGCTTACAGAAACGGCTTATTATATCCGACGTTACATTGTGAGGTTACAGCCGATGAGGGCGGAAATATCGTGCAGCCATCGGAGTCATGATGTTCTTTTCTCTTGTGAACTTTGACCAAACTCTAAACGTACGAGGTTATAGCCTCCGCCCCCTGCGTAACATGGGGAGGCTCTGCGGCAAGAGAGTGGCTCTAGTGGTAACAAGGGTCGTGAAACAGCTCTCTCAAGCCGGATGTCTTGGCAAAAAACTCCAGAAGTTGCGGAATTCAGTAATTAATCCTTCTACAGGGGTATTGAAGTCATGACAAAGAGGAACGTGAGTGCTATACGTATGCTTACCAGTGAAGAATATGAAAGTTCTGCATCTATCGTATGGTACAGTCTACAAAATCCGTTTTGCTTAGTTCATAAGAATCTCAGAGTACACTTCAGAAGTCTGCCTTACGTCCCTTGGAAACATAGTCAACTTGCACGATTCACCAACCAAGCTTCACATTATTCACCATGTCAACCGGAATTCTAGCTTCAAACATGTCTTTGACACTGTTCCAAGCGACATGTCTTGCTATCCCAGCAGCATTCTTTTCTATCATCATCTACAGACTTTACTTCCATCCCCTAGCCAAGGTCCCTGGACCGAGGCTAGCAGCTATTACATGGCTCTATCAAACCTACTACAGCTTTGTGGGTGGAAGTCGTTTTTATCTTCAAATTGAGAAACTACATGAGAAATATGGTTAGTTTTGAATGAGATTGGGTTTATTGATAGATATGCTGACTCACATATGTACCAGGCCCTATTGTTCGCATCACACCTGATGAGGTTCACCTGAGCGACCTTGAGAACTATGACAAGATCTACTACGTAGGAAGTCGTTACGCCAAGTGTGCAAACTTCTATGGTGCTTTCGGAAACGAAAACTCTTCCTTCACAACACCCTCAAATGAATTGCATCGCCAGCGTCGAACTGGTCTCAATTCCTTCTTCTCGCGAAAGATTGTAATTGACCTCGAGGACATTGTCCAAGACAAGGCACGCAAGGTGTGCAAAGCTATCGACAGGACCATCGCAACTGGCAAGCCAATGGACCTCCATCACGCTCTGCGAGCCGTGTCCATTGACGTCATCACTGAGTATGCTTTTGGTGAAAGCTATGGCTTGTTGGACACGCCTGACTTTGGCTATGACTTCTTTATGCTTGTTTTGCGCCTCGGTCCAGCTGCTTGGATCTTTCGCCAAGCTCCATGGCTTAAGACTGTCTTGAGGACCATCCCCGAGTCACTTGTTCGTATCGTCAGTGCGCCAATGACTAACGTTATTGACATGCAACGGGTAAGTCCAATGCTCAATTAAACCCATGGTAACGCCGCTAATTGTATTGTTACAAGCAATGCAACGACAAGTTGAGGAACATTGAGAAACAACTCGATGTAGGATCTGTTGAACTCAATGGCAGGGCAACCATCTTCTCAGCTCTCATGACTCCTGATGACCGTCGAAAGCCAGCTGCTGCAGCTCATCTTGAAGATGAAGCTTACACTGTACTCACTGCCGCGGCTGATACAACTGGTAACGCCATGACCACTATCTGCCGTTATGTTTTCGCGGACCGAAATGTATATGCCAAGCTTCATGCGGAACTCAAAGCTACTTTCCCTGATGAAAATCAAGTCATGAGATTCCAGATTCTGGAAAAGCTGCCATACCTGGTAAGCAGTTCAAGAAATTTGAGTAATCAGCTGCTAACTGCTCTAGACTGGTATAATCAATGAAGGCCTGAGACTATCATTCGGTGTAGCCGGAAGACTTCCTCGAACCGTTCCTCTAGGAGGTGCCAATTTTCATGGTTATGATCTCCCACCCGGAGTAAGCATTGCAATCTTATATTTTATGGAATTCATGAATCTGAACATTTCCTTCCTAGTCCGTTGTTTCCATGAGCTCTTGGTTAATCCATCGGAATGAGGAATACTTCCCCGAGCCAGCCAAGTTCGATCCAGACAGATGGGTCAACGCATCAGACCCTCAGCGTCTTCACAAAGCTTTTGTACCGTTTGGCAAAGGTAGCAGAGCATGTGTTGGTATGAAGTAAGTGGCTATGTCAACCTTTCCAATGATACTCTTTCACTAACTGTCCCTTAGTCTTGCGTATGATGAGATCTATGTTACAATCGCCCAGATCTTCCGTCATTATCCTGATCTTAAGAGCAACACTCATGAGCTCACCGATTATGATATGATTTTGGACGATTACTTTTCGTCGTACAATCCAGCGGATGCCAAAACCCTTGAGGTCCGGGGTTGATCTACAGGCTCATTCTTGGTGATTGATTACGCAATGCCACTAGTTAGAAATAGTTAAGGACGTTTCATTAGAGTGCAACAATGCGTATCTTCCAAGAGAAAGATAAAGGCTGTAGGAATGGTCAGAGTAGGATTACTTCTAGCCTTGGTTTTGCTACGGGGAAAGAATCATGAGACCTATTCATGGTGTATACAGAGCTCAATCCCTGTCACAATGGATCTTCAAATTGAGAAATTGATTACATTGTATTTGGCCCAAGCGACGAGACTGAAATCTTTTGTAAGCATCGGAGTTATGATGTTTTCCGTTGTGAATCTCCACGAAAGTTGAAGGACCGAGACCTTCACTGTATGATTTGATATCTAGGGTTAATACTGCTGGGCCACGGATGCTGCATAAACCTGCCACTATGAGTATGGTGCAATAGATTCCTTCGTTGAACTACACCTAATGCTACTCATCATCGTACCGTGAGACTTTGGTGTAAGTTCACAAACCAAACTCATCATGACTCACTACTCATCATTAGTTTCAAGATTTGCTTACAGGCTAAGACAGGTTCTTTGACCGCCCTTTCCACAATACAATTTTAATCATTTAAATTTATGACCTATAACTATTCAACTGAGCGTCCTCATGTCATAAGGCCTTACATGCATATCCCGCGGGAACTCTCAGACTGTTCTTCATTCATATCCTCAGAATTCGGTCCACGCATATAGGCGACTTACGTAAGTATGATATAGTATGTCTCAAAAGAACGGCACTTCAAACCAAAGTATCAGTACATAGTAACGACCAAGTCAGGGGTCGGCAGTTATACCCGGCTGTGGGTCATCGTCTGTGCAGAAGGTCACAGGGGCGACGTTTCATGATTAACGCACATGAACATGCGGGAACTAATCGAGTTATACGAAAACGGTATAAACGGCTCTTTGATAATTCCACGTCATCACAACCACGGCAGTCTTACTAGATCTGGATTTGAGTTTGAATCCTATCCGACGATCTCGGCTCGAGCGGCAAGTCTTCCTGCAGACGCGGACATCCCCTCTCCTGGGGCCTGTAGGAAAGAGAATACCCCAGGTCTCCATCGTGACTTTGCTATATCGTGACATGACTATAAAGAAGAAGACAAGACATGTAAGATGAGTCAAGACAAACTAAACACTACTATCAGTCAATATGCCATCTTTCTATGATTCCGACTTTTCTAGTTATCACGTTCCGACATCTTCAACGAGGGCTCAACATGGGAATCCCGATCCAAGTATTGTATGGATGCTACAGAAGCTCCATATCAATCGTGATGGGAATGGACGGCTATCTCCACCAGGAAAGCGTCAATCTCCTAACATCAACCCACTTGAATCCCATGTTGGCCAACATGAGGTCCGTGATGAAGCTCAGTCTATTGCCGAGTCTAGCCCGCTATGCAATATGAAAGAGTCATTTCTTCATGGGAGATCACAGTGGATTGACGAGCCAGTCATAACCAAATGGAGAGAACCCAGCAAAGAACTTGACCGAGTACTTGCCCAAGTCGATCATCTTTACCAGCAATGGAGTCTCTCAAAGCCATCTCCTTTCGATCCTTTCTTTGACAAGCTGTGGATGGAGACTGCCGATATCCTCCGCGATGTTGGGCTTCCATGGCACAACAATAACTTGAACATGCCTGACGAAACTGATTCAAGGTGAGTTGCAGTATTGTTATTTCGACATCTACTAGGAACTAACTTGTGCCTAGCTGGCCCTTTCACTTTAAAACATTTGAAAGAGTCGCAATTCTCGCCAAAGGCAAAAGGGTTCAGGATGCAGATGCCTCCGGCTATATCACCAACTGGAGTGAAGGCAACTACTATGGCATTCGAGCTCTTAAACAGGAGCTTTATTCCCACTATCCAAAACAAGAGCCTATCCTCTTGATCGACCATCTGGAAAGCGAGATTGCAGAGGCTGCGTCCCATATATTCGGTCTTGAGTGGCATCGAGTGTCTTTGAATGACTCAAATACACTGATGGATACTATTCGTCGCCTCACTTCCAACGGGGAAAGGCCTATCATCTTTGCCGCCACTTTGGCCAACATGAGTGGAGATGTGGATGATATTTCCATGATTGACAAGCTTTCTCGTAACTTCCCACTCATACTCCATCTGGATGCTTCCCGGGTGTTCGACTTCTTGACAACAGTCGGCGAAGATTTTCGCCGACTTCTCGGGATACCTCGTCTTCGTCTCCACCACGCCAAGCCTGGTGAGCGCGGCTGTCTCGTCAATGGGGAGATCATTGCGAGCACTATCGTTGCTGGAGGTTCAAATGCCTATGTCCACCCACCTCCTGTTGTTGCACTCAAGCCCAAACTACTCGGCAATCAAACCCCAACTCGTGTCGAATATGTCAGGGGTACCGATGGAACGCTTTCTGGGTCGAGAGACTCGATTGGCCCTCTTATGCTCTGCCTTCAAGAGCTTCGTTTTGGAAACAGAGGGTTTCAAGAGATTTATGAAGGTTGTTTCATCAGGAAACTGAGACTGATGAATGAACTGAGGTCCTTGGGCATCCACTTCTATGCTCCCCCCACTTCATTAGATCTGGTCGTTCAAGTCTCAGCCGGTCGTTTCAGTGACTTGGTAGATCTCGGAGCCAAAGCAGTCCGATCTGATGGTTACCTTATCACTATGCAGCCCAGCATCAGTGGTGAGAACATCAGGTCTTTATTACGCGTCCTTGGGTCTCATGATGAGCTTCTTTTGTCCAAATCAGCAGCTAAGATCGTACTTCATTCACCAACAACGCGCTACTTTCTTCCC
Source organism: Fusarium pseudograminearum CS3096 (assembly GCF_000303195.2). NCBI lineage: Eukaryota > Fungi > Ascomycota > Sordariomycetes > Hypocreales > Nectriaceae > Fusarium > Fusarium pseudograminearum. The sequence goes on along the minus strand of NC_031954.1, from coordinate 4,564,377 downwards.
GATGGGGTGGTGGAGAGGCTATGGCAGACAGTCCAGAGCTTCAAGATTGCGGCTCGGTATTCGTGTGGCTATCCCCTGAATCAAGCTCCGTACTCAGCTCTAGGTCCTGTCATTGGACACTTTTTAGGAGTCCGAATTCCTGAGGGATGGGCCAAACGCGAAGCTTCCAAGATTTTGCAGCAGCGAAAGCAAGCATTGGGCCTCTTGACTGAAAAGTCTCAGGAGTCGTTTAGTGCCTGTTTCACTACAGGCAGCACCATGGGCAACCGAATTGGACTTCATACTGGTCTTATCCAGTACCCGGATGCGTTTGTGTATTTCTCTTCTGCTTCGCATTACAGCGTCAAGAAGACTGTCAAGGATTGTGATACATGGACTCGTCGCTGGATGCCAGGTAGAGTAACTCGCTTTGCCGAGATTCCGGCTGATGCATATGGTCGCATGATTCCGAATGCACTCAGACAGCAAGTTCTGTCCGACAAAGCCGACTGTGATGCCCATGGAGAGCAGTATCAGATGATTCTCTTTGCCAATAGAGGTACCACCTTTGTTGGAGGTCAGGACGATATTGTGTTGCTCGCACAAACACTAGCTCAGATTGAGGTAGTCCCATCTTACATTCATGTTGATGGTGCATTGGATCTCGGCTTCATCGCTGATGGGCTCCGTCTAGGGCCGCCAGGTGTTCAAGATGCCAGTTCAAATACTCCTGTAGTGCAAGGCATCACGCTCAGTCACCACAAAGTGTTTGGAATCATGGTTTCTGGAGAAGTCATCAGCTACTGCCCCAACCATGGCAAGCAATTCGAAGCCCTGGCTGGAACTGTGGACCCTCGAGCTGTGTTAGAAACGTGGCTCTTTGAGAAGACCTACACCACCGCTGACTTGGCCACCATCTGGAACTACTGCTTGGGTAATGCTCGAATGTTGCGCGAACTCCTTGCAGAACACAAAGTGCCAACGCATTTCAATCAAGACAGCATCATCACACTCTTGGAGTATCCGCCACGATGGCTGGTCCAAGAGTTTCACCTCGCTCCTGAAGGAGATTGGGTTCATTTCATCACAATGCCTCATATTTGCCCTACAACCGTCCGACGGTTCGTACGTGCAGTTGCGGCAATTGATACAAACTGTGGTACTGCGTTTGACTACGTCGGTCACTCTCTTGCTTCATCTTTACATTTGAGCGGACGTACACAGCTCCAACGTCTTACAAGTAGGAACACCTACAGCGAAAAGGTACTGGCAGTCGCAAACCCAGCCATCTTGCAGAACCCGCAAGCTCGGAGTGTTTGTGATGATCTTGGTCTGAGAGTGCTTTATGACATTAAATCGCGTTTTATTTACAGCGCCATGTCTTTTGCAGCTTTCAATGATATGGACGAGCCGCTGGTTGTGTTTCTTGCCGATGGGACTGGTGACAGATTGCTTAAACCTAGCTTGATGCTTGTGAAATACTGCTTCCACGACAGGGTACATATGCTTCACGACATTGCCATTCAAGTTTTTGGGCATGTGGGTGATTTACTAGGTGTGGATGTGGTGACAGATGCTTGGAGCTTCCAGACTTGTTTCTTTTAGTAATGAATAAACCTGTTTCGGTTAACATTTTATGCTATTTTTTGACCTCTTTGCTATCTATTCGATGTTCTTGTTTGTGAAAGGGTTGACCGAAGTTGCTCTCTGAAGATACCTGTTGAGTGCTATCTCCCCCTCAGGAGCCCACAGCACGCGGAACTGCTGGTCATCAAACTCAGCACCTGAGAGATCAGTGATTTGAATCGAGACTGTCGATAGGCTCCGTAAGTTATCAACTTCTTCTTCCCACTTTCCACTCAGTAATACCACCGATTTCAAGGTAACATCACATGGACCTTTAATATGGACCAGATATTGTCCCAATTCTCCCGGGTGCCATGTAGCACCAGAAAGACACAGTTGTTTCAGGCCTTCATGATGTGCTCCCTTCATAACTTCACTCACACTGCATGAAACTGGTGCGAATTTAGAAAATACAAGTGTGAGATGGTCGAGGCCAGATGGCTGGAGTAGGGTTGATATAAAATCAAGAGCGATATCTCTCGAATCTGGTTGACGGCCGAAAAACCAGGCTCCTCCGTTCGTCTCCCCAATCCCGTTAAAGGTAAGCGATTTCAAATTCTGAATGGATTCAATAAGTGAAGTTTTCTCAGATGGAGACATGCGGAGCTTGGCGCTATTACGGGGTTCAGAGCATTGAATGCTCAGCTCTTGTAGTGTTGTACCTGCTTTGTGTATCTCCGCTGGAAGCTTGTGTAAGAACTCGACTGGTGATACGAAATTAGGGTTATTGGAAGCATGGAACCAGGTATGAGGCGCCAGCATGACTGCTCGCACAGAGGTACGATAGTCTCTTTCAATGAGGTAGACATCCTCCTTCCGATTAACTACATCTGTAATCTCTAGTTTGTTCGCAAAAGGGTTTTCCGCCATGGCGGATGCAATGCTGGAGAGGAATGTCCCATTCTCATGCATCTTTTCTTTTTCTTTAAACAAAAGCTGATACTCGCGATAAGCATCTCGAAGGATATCGCGATACTCAATTGTTTCTTTTGACTCCTTTTCCGGATCATCTTGGAATTTCGCGTTGATTGGCTCCCAAGCAAGTTTCATGTCCTCGCCGAGTTTAAATACCTTGTCGTCAAACCAAGATGGTACAACGTACGATAGTCCAATCGGCAAGTTTGGCACTGAATTGGCCATGCCTGCAACTACGATATGGCGAGTCATAGCATGGAAATGAAAATGTACGAAATATCTTATGTCGGCTGCCATATAACGATCGTAGTACATGAGCTTAACATGAACGCTACGTACTCCAGAACTGATTGTTTTGTGATTGGAAATATGTTTCAGACGCTCCAGTGACGCCGTCGTCATCGAAACGGTGATTTCGGGAATCAGCAGCGGTGAAGCCAAATAACAGAAACGGCGGCACGTTAGACGGAGAGATCTGATGTCGTCAACATGACTAGTTGGTGGTGTATCTTGCTCCTTGTCGTGTACCAAGAAATGAAATATACGCTGAAGAAGTTCCAGGGGTATAACATTAAGCAAAGCCCTAGATGCGAATTCTGTATATAGTTTCATAGTAATAACACAGATCGAATAATAAATGTTATTAAAGAGAGGAGGAGTAAGTCTTATTGTTTAGCTCCGGGTTTTGCAGAGTAATGTAATAGCACTGTTTTAAGAGATAGATACTTATTAATTCTATATATAACCGATTTAATTACTTAAGCAATTAAGAATAATTAAATTAAGCTAAAAATAAGTTATTTTATATATATATCTTATTTTATAGAAATAAGCTTAGGAATTACTAGCTCTTTATTAATATATTTAATAAGTAAGCTACTTAAATAAGTAAGCTACTTAAAATTCTTAACTTTTTATATTATTTAAATAATAAGATTTTTATAATTTATTTAATTAATTAAAATTACTTATTATATTTTTCTTTAAATACCTTTAAAGCCTTTTAATAAGTTCTTATATTATATCTAGTCTTACTATATAT
>NC_031954.1:4480988-4560715 GCF_000303195.2 Fusarium pseudograminearum CS3096 | reverse complement strand
AAAAAAAAAAAAAAAAAAAACTAATTATAACTTATAATAAAAAATAACTTACCTACTAGTAAAGTAATACCTTTACTATTATAAAAATAGCTGCAATAAGTGTATTAAGAATATTTAATATAACCCTCTTTTACCTAACACTTAAGGCTATAAGGAGTATAGTAATTATATAATATAATAAGAATTTCAGTATTTTTAATAAGAATAGCTTACGCTTTATAATTTTATATAGCTTTAAATTCTAATATCTTAGTTAAAAAGAATAAAAGAGGATAAAAGGAATAAATTAGTATTTACTTAAGAAGGGATAGAGATAGTAAAAATAATAGGCCTTAAGGGTAAGACTAATAGAGGGGAGATATTATATTATAACTTAATATATAACTACTTAAGCCTTATTATTTTCCTCTAATTATAGGCATTTTTACCTTTATTAGATTAGTTAAACTATAAGCCGCTAAGATCTATAACTTATAGCTTATAAGTAGATTTATAATATAAGCCTAAGCTTATAATATAAGCTAAGAACTTATAATATAAGCCTTACTTAAGACTATAAGCCTCCTTAAGTATATATATATTTACTTTAATATTAATATAATTAGCTTATTAACTATTAATAAGACTTTTTTATTTAAATATATTTAATTTACTCTATTTACTATTAAGAGATATAATACTCTATTATTACTTAGTAATGCCTTATATATCTACTAATATAAACTTAGAATAGACTAGTTTATCCCTTAAAAACTCTAACTATTACACTTATAGCTTTTTTAAAAGCCTTTTTATATATTTCTATAAAGAGTTATTATTAATATAGAAAGGTTATTTTATATATAGCTTAAATATAAATTAATTAGTAATAATATACTTTTAATAGCTTAAATATTATAATATTAAGTAGCTAAATAATATATAATAAATATAAAGGTAATTAAGAGAGCTAAATTTAATATATTTAAGCCTTTTTTATTAATTTTAATATAATATATAATTTATATTAATTTAAAACTAAAAGTCTCTATTAAAAGGGATTTAATAGTATTATTTTATAAATAAATATATTTATAAACTATTAATTAAAGATATCTATATTAGATTAACTTAAGGAATTTACTTTATATTTCTAATTAAAAAAAAGGTTAAAAAATTACTATTTTTAGAGGTTTTTTCTAATAAATATAATATAAAATATAAGCTAATAATTATCTATTAATATATATTTAATAATTAAAGCTTAAATTAAATTATTTAACTTAATAACCTTAAACTATATTATTATAATTATCCTAGCTATTATATTAGCTTTAATTTCCTCTAGTTATATACTATTTTTATTAATATTATATATATATTATTATATAATATTTTTCTTATTAATAACTTAATAAAAGCTATTATAATACTTAATAAGGGTTTTTCTTATTATATAATATTTCTTAGCTATTTTAAAGACCTTTATAACCTTTTTTTATATAAAAAAATATTATATAAAAAACCTATTTATTTAATTCTTATTAATATATAATATTTACCTATTAATATCTAATAACTACTATATAAAGCTATATATTTTAGCCTTTAATAATAACTAAAAAGCCTTTTTTTATTTAATAATATAAATCTTTAAGTTTTTCTTTTACTTTAATATTAATAATAGCTTTTTTTAATATAATATATTAATATTATAGCTTTTAGTATATTAATCCTTTAATATTAAGATCTTAATAATATATTTTTATATTAATCTATATAAATTTAAATTTTTAATATTATTAACTACTAAAAATATCTTATATTTATAATCTAATAGCTATAAATTTATTACTATTAAAATAAAAAAATATAAATTTAATTTAAAATATATAAAAGGGTATAAATAAGTAGCCTTTAATAATAAGTTAATATTATAAGGTATATAGGGTAGAGGGGTATATGGGGTAGCAGTGAACTAGTCTAGTATGCAACTAAGACATGTATTATATCGGAGACGAAGTAAAGGCTGAGCAATTTTCGCTTCGTAAGATTGCTGGAGGTATGCCGAAGAAAGGCCAGATTCAGATGTGTAGTAGGAATAATATTATTTGGGATGCCTAGATACTGTACAGACTTATGAAATTAGGTAGCTTTAGTAGGCCTGGTTCAGTGGAGAGATATTAAAAGTCAATTAATTATCTAGACTAGGGAGCAGAATAAATGAGAAAGATTGCTTACTAATATAATGGACTTGTCTATATGACGATGGACCTACTAAGCTTAGTCCAATTTACCCAGTTTGTATCCGTACTTAGGTACTTTAACTACTGGGTAGCAGAAAAATCGAACCCTAAGTCTTAGGGTATAGAAATAAATAACCTAAAGAGTATAGTCTAAGCAGCATAGGATGACCTAATAATTTCATCTCTTATGCTTTCAGCGGATATCTTTTCTGGAACCCTGAGGTTCAAGTCCCTATTTTTTAGCGATGCTTGGGTGTCTTACAGGGCCCCACTAGTATTCGATCACTGTAATATTAGTAGGCTGAGTCATGTTCAGTTTCATGTCGAACCAACAACACAAAAGAAGAGCCTGAACCCTCCTCCTTCACCTTGAGTTTTGACTGCAAAAATGACGAACACATCATTTTTCGACTGCCCCCAGGAGGTACAGCTCCAGATCGCCGGATTCGCTTGCCAAAGTGATCAGGCTAGGCTCTCGCTAACCTCTCGTGCCCTACACAACCTCACCGAGCCTCTGATTTACTCCTCCTCTGTCAAATTTGAATGGGCGAGGGAGCTTCACCCGCCTATCACTCAATTAATGCACCTACTCCGAACACTGCTAGAAAGACAGGACTTGTGCCCTTTGATACGCCATGCCGACTTTGAAGGCTTTGGCTACATCGATGAACTAGGCTCGTATCGCTCGGATTGGACAGAGGAGACTCCCGATCCGCCACCTGTCATCCCAGAGATTCCCACCCACCAACTCTCCGCGGCCATAGGGAAAACAGGTGTTTCCGAGGCTTTCGCCGAGCAGTGGTATAAAAAGGTCCAATCTGGTTCACCTGAAGCGTCGGCCGCCCTTCTCGTTTCTCTACTACCGAACCTGGAACGACTTTGTTTTTCCGCCAATTGGACCAACGACACGCGTTTCCTTGGACATATGTTGCGAGCTGCACTTTGTGAAAAGCCTGAGCCTGCATCAGAAGCAGGCTTGCCTTCTTTTACTTCGTTGAAGCACGTATCGCTTGCGGAAGCTATCGACGACAAACATCACCTCGATCCAAGTAATACAGCAGATGCCCTGGCGTTGTTCTATCTGCCCAATATAGAGACTCTATCAGTATCGATCGACAACCCGACCAACTTCACTTGGCCTTCGTCTTCACCACCAAAGCCAACGTCGCTAGAATCCCTTGAGATCTTTCGGCTACGAGAAAGTCGCCTGGCACCAGTTTTGTCAGCAGCAATGAATCTGAAGAAACTAAAGTACAACTGGACGTACCGTCCTGACCTCGACAGTGAGGTCAATAAGGAAGCTGTGATGCTGCGCGTATTATCTGAAGCCCTCCTTGAGACCAAAGACTCGCTTGAGGATCTTGAAATCAACGCAAAGAGCGTCCCTGCATACTCGTGCGGGGAGTACGAGCCACCAGATGTCACGTTCCATGGGTCAATTTCTCGACTACGTGAGATGCAGAAGCTAAAGACACTTTATATACCTTGGACATTTCTCACTGGAAGGAAAGGTCTTTCTACCGGCCCTGGTCTCATCGGGGCTGCAGTTCCGCTAAACGTTGAACACTTAGCATTGGACGGTTTCGTCACGTGGTCTGAGGATGATGAATGTGTAGAGGATACTGATGAAATGATGGTTGATGGCTTCGCAAAGGAACTCGAGAGCGGCGCTTTGTTGCATCTGAAGTCACTGAAGAGCGTTTGCTTGCCGAACTCCCTGTTTATTACTGGGTTGTCAGAGATCTTGGAGAACAGGATGAGAGCCCTTGGGGATCGATTTGGATTGGCGTTGAGCTGTTATACGTGAAGAGTTAATATAAATATTAGATAACTCTTAGTATATATATGGCCTAAGAATAGACTAATAATTTCATCTATACTATTCTAAATCCCTTTAGTAACTTGCCTAAACCCCTAATAACCAAGTTAGTTACAAATTAATAATAATTGTATAGAACCCTAGTTGGGGGGTCAGTTTCCCCCCGAGTTAACTTACATATCTGTCTAGACTAAACCATTAGTCTACTCTTAGGCAATACATACACTAAAAATGATCTAATATTTATGCCAATCACTAAAGCAGCATCGGTTTTTATGCAACCCACCTAGATACGATTACTTTATGTACGTTTAGGCTGGGTCTTGGTAAGTGTGTCACTAGCCTAACAAGAAGCAAAGACACCAGTCATGTCACCTGTAAGTATCTCCTTCTAAATATAAATAGCAATCATAGTCAATTTTCTAGGGAAGAAAAACATATCTATAGTTCTATTTCTATCATGATTGATAATTAAAAGGTGGCAGTCTAGTTCTGGGTCCTGTATTTGATCTTGATCTCGATCTCGCTCTTATCACTGCGGCTGCTGGCGTGACTGGTAATGAAGCAGATCTCTCAACATTGGGTGGGGGGCCTTCATTTACACGAAAGCTGCTGGATCTTGATCTCATTGAAGGAGCCTCCTCCTCGAGATCCTGATGCTGATCTCTTTCCCTTTCCACCGCCGATACACGTTCATTTCTGTATCGCTCTCCTGGTATCATTGGTATATCAACACGGTCTGACTTTCGAACTTTCGGTTCTGTGATATAGTCATGAGGCGGAGTTCCGATTATCTCGCCGAATCGAAAGAATGCGTTCTCAATCCTTTGTCTGTAGGGATTTCTTGTTGGGAAGTTAAGACTCTGGTGTCCTTCTAGTGATGGTTCTCGATGTTGTAGAGATATCAATGACCGAGGACGTGTGAGGTCTGTGTTTGGTGAGAGTTGGCTGGTTGCCACTGTTGCGTGAGTTTCTATGACAGAAAGGCTCGGACCAACGTGTCGACTATTTAATGAAGACATACTGGCATGATGCGATATTTGACTGTGCCGTGCACTGTTGTCGATATGACAGTGAGGACAATTGCATTGGTGAGGTGCGTACGGATCGCCTGCTTCTTCGGCATGTCGGGCGAGCAGAAGATACAGTGATCCGATCATGGCCATCGCGGTACCTGTAACGGGAGCCCATTGTCCTGGAAAATATTAGTATGAAGCAAAAATCAGTCTCGATGATCACTCACCAATATTTGCCATGGGTTCCGTTTGGTATTCCACCTGAGGACTGAAGAAATTAATCTCCCCCACTATCAAAATTGCCAACCCAGCGCCTCCAAAGACAGGAACAGCCAGAATTCTCAAAAAGAATCCAATTGTATCGTTGACCGTTTTCATGACGCCCTTGTTAGCATCTCCATCTTCACTAGCTGTATCCTCTTCCTCCTGCCGTCCGAATCGTCGGCGCCAGTTAATCTCCAGCACTCTGTCCCACATAGACACCAAACATAGAACAGCATGCACACAGCACGCAGCCCCAAGAAGTGTCGCAGCCCCGAATGTGAGTGTGTGCGGCGCGGGGATGACGTATATATTGTCGGCTGATCCGCCTCTCATGGGCGATCTAGGGCCATCTTGAGTAGAGCAGATAAGGCCGCAGTTGTTGCCGTCGATGTAGGTGAAGTTGGAGGCGATGTTTGACACGGGGTTTCCAAAGGCATCTTTGGTGCAGTCGTGGGTTTCTATGCGGTAGAACTCGATGGTCATACTCAAGAGGCCTGGAAATAGTTAGCATAGGGTAGGTGGTTGATGGTTATTACCAACATACCGATCAACAGTAAAAATGTCCACAGAAAAATCGTGTTTCTTCCAGGGTCATTGAAATAGGTTTTTGACATCATGACTGTCACTGGCGCGGCGAGAATACCAATTGCGCATAGCTGAAAGGCTCCAAAAATGTCCATATCAACAGCATCTGACTCGGTTAGTTATCCATTTTGGTTATGGGTGACACATTTGTCTTACCGGGATTATGCATCGCTACCAAGACGATACCATGAATGGCAGCAACAGCTGGTAGAACCAACGCCGCAGCTAAACAGGGATTGACTAGCCATTCTTCCCTCCGCGCAACAAGACACGCGGCGATGAGGACATAGTATCTGCAAAAACAAGATTAGTTTTCGCCACAATTAACAATTTTTGGAGCTACTTACAGAACACGGGTGCCAGTGCCGTATTGGCCAGAGACGGGCCAGGCACAAATAACCTGTAATGGATCGCTGGTTTCGTTTGTCAGTTCTGCCACGGCCCTGGCTGCGACAAAGACATTGGAGACTGCAGGCATAATAACGGCATGGTCTTGGCAGGGCAGACACAGAGTACATGATTAAAATCCACATAATGCGGGGGAAGTTTAATGGCTTATATGGAGTGTGGATGAGAATGAGGCGCACTCATACTGAATAACCTGACATCAGATATTAGCCAGACGTCACTGAGTTAACAGTACTCGTTGGCTAACCGGGAGTAAAAGTCAATGCTTTTGTAGGCATCCTCTTTCGACTGGTGTCTGTCGTTTGGTGTGTCTCAGCTGACTGCACAGCCACTCGTTCATGGCCCAGCAGCCGGGCGAGAGCTAACTTGGTCTGTTGATCTAACCTGTTCCAGACTCAATCTAGACTCGATGTGATAGGTCGAACAAGTCTCAGTCAGCTTTGTCTACCCTCGGGCTGCATACCAGAAGCGAACTGAAGATCGGTTAGGTTAGGCACCAGTATTTTGCACCCTTGTCAGTTCACTATGATCGGGATATTATTCCTTCTAGAAAACATCTTTTTTCTTCTTTCATGACTTGGCAAGTTCCTTGGACCTTGTTTCATCATCAACTGCACTTTCAGTCACACACACCAACTTTATATCTCACATCGATATGTTGCTTGTGATAACATTTTAAAGATTACGTTTTCTCCACTCGATTAACGTCTCCACTAAATTGCCGTTGAGCCGTTCGTTGGCGAGTTGGGCAGGGTTTTGCTCCCTTTTTTCTCTTCACCTACTCTTTGCTTTGGCCCTTTGCCCATTAATTTAATTCGAGGTTGTCTGCCGCTTTTCTCTTACCAAACTGTGGAAAATAACAGACACACACTATGGCTGGTGTTGATACCAGCGAGATCCGTCAATGGAGATCGATAGTAACACTCATCGCCTTTGTGGTTGCTAGTACGTCTCATCACTCACAACATACAACGAAGGATCACTAACACTTGTGCAAATAGATATCCTTGTTCTCTGGCCCTTTCACATCCCTGTCTACGTCCCCAAATCTGTTGTGGACGTGACATGGCGATTCTTCGTCCACCTTCGCATCATACCAGCGAGCACGCATCATGCCATTCTCAACAATAAAGAGCGTTGCACAAAACACTTTGTGCGATTTAATTTCCCTGTCAATTTTATTACTGCGCCATTGATTGCCGATTTGTTTCTCTTGGCCATTTCTGCAATTGGTCGCAAAGAAGTACACGATGGCACTGTCGGCGCAAACCACATCCATCCTCTCGACATCATGGCCTTTTTCATCACTCTGGCTTACATTGCCATCTCTATCGATGCATCCGGTGTCATTCGATGGCTAGCTTTCAAGGTCTTGTCGTGGGGTGGCAAGGTCGGACACCGACTCTTCTTCTACCTCTACGCGTTCTTCTTCCTGCTTGGAAGTTTTATCGGAAACGATCCCATTATTCTTTCTGGAACGGCTTTCCTCGCCTACATGACTCGAGTTTCGAAAAATATCACCAGTCCAAGAGCTTGGATATTTACCCAGTTCGCCATCGCCAATATCGCTTCTGCCATTCTTGTCTCATCCAACCCCACCAATCTTGTCCTCGCTGGCGCATTCAACATCAAGTTTATTGTCTACACCGCCAATATGATTGTCCCGGTTGTTGTCACAGCCATAGTCCTCTTCCCGTTCCTTCTTTACGTCGTTTTTGCCGATGAAAAGCTCATCCCCTCCGAGATCGAGATGCACACCCTTCCTCAAGCAGCGCGAGAAAAAGAACCAGTCAACCCAAATATCCCCTACGTGCAGCACCAAGCCGAAGAAACCGCCGAATCTGGCGAGGGACGACAAGAAATGTCTTTGTCACTGGCCTACATCATGAATCCTTTCCTCGACCGCAAAGGCGCAGCATTTGGCGCGCTAATCATGTCTGCTACCCTCATCACCGTTTTGGCAATTAATGCTGCAAGCACAGGTACTGGCGAGTACCCCGTCTTTTGGGTCACTGTTCCCGCAGCATTTGTCATGTTTTGCTGGGATATGGGATCCGGCTGGGTTCATCGAGAAGAGACACGTCAGACAGCCGCCAAGTATAAGAAGGAGATGGAAAACGCACGAGCAGAAAGAGTTCTTGAACGATCGGTGCTTTCGAAGGATGAATCGGATCCCAAGCTGGATGTCACATCCGGTGCTTCTGATACTGGCCATGGCGCAGCTGCGAACGATGAGCAAACAGAAGGCATTGCACTGAAGAATCTGCCAGACACCAACGATCACGCCAACTCGCAATTCGAAATTCCAAAGCTGGTGGTATCGAACACTGCAGGAAACAGCCCTATCATTATATCAGGATCAGAGCCGCAATCACCAGCACAAAAGTCCAACTCTTCCCCAGGCGACGAGGACACTCTCCATGCTCAAAATATGTCAGCATTGCCCTCTGCGCAGATGGATACTGAGAAACTCGAAGCTGGTAATTTCCACCAAGTATCAAAACAACCAATTGATCGACCCAACTTGGTATCAAAGTCACGAGAGGCATATGAGTGGCTCCAAGAGACCTTTCCAACCGTCATGGCCGTGGCAGCCCATCTTCCATTCGCCTTGGTACCATTTGCGTTTGCCATGTTTGTCCTCGTCCAAGCGCTAGTAAGCACGGGCTGGGTCAACGTTTTTGCATGGGGATGGTATCACTGGTCCAAGAGGACAGGTACTATCGGAAGTATCGGTGGAATGGCCTTTCTCTCAGTCGTTTTATCCAACGTAAGTTGCCTTTTCCAAACATATGTCTGGCATAATTCTAACAAACTCAAGTTCTCTGGTACCAACATCGGAACCACGATTCTTCTATCACGTATCATCCAAGCCTGGAAAGAAATAAACTGTGCAGTCGACACCAGTCTCATTACTGACCGAACATACTGGGCTACGATTTACAGCATGGCTCTTGGCGTCAACTACGGTGCGTTCAGCACGGCGTTTAGCGCATCGCTAGCTGGCCTTCTTTGGAGGGATATCCTTGCTCGTAAGCATATCCATGTCAAAAGCCATGAGTTTGCACGAGTGAACTTTCCTATTATTGCTATTTCGATGGCGGTTGGCTGTTTGGTTTTGGTGGGAGAAGTGTATATCGTGAGGGATAATTCTCCGTATGCATCTCGAGAAACAGCTTGTCCCAATAATTAAAAAGGCGCGTTGATAGATAGATCCTAATAGACTGTACATATTTGATGGCCTGGTTCTGGCCAAAAGATACTTTGATGTGCCTGTGAAGTAGGATAACAAGTACGAATGTGTTACTCATTCGATCTTGGTAGAGATATGAGCTTAACAGTAAGTATCAATACTGCAACAATATAGGATAACAAGTATAAGTCAGACTTGCATGATTGTATGGTGTATTTGAAAGTAGCACCGTCTTGTGCTAGCTGTTTCACATGACTGACGGATTGCTTTTGCTATAAACCCCAGTGGGTAGCAGACAAGTTAACCCCCGAAGTCTTAGGATATAAAAATAAGTAGTCTAAGAAGCATAGTCTAAGTGACATAAGCTGCCCTAATAATTTCATCTCTTATGCTCATAGCGGTTCATATCTCTGATACCCTGACGACACCGTCTGGTTGCAAAATAACTACACTAACCTATACAAATCCGGGAATGACATGTTCAGCCGTGTTTCCGCCGTTCTTATGACCTCGAAATGGGCCGTGCCCTCGTCTCTTATCTCGTGTGTGGATAGAATGGATGGCATGTCGGAACCTGTTTAGGACAAAATCTACTAAAATCGCGCATAGTGTTGTTGTACAGCTTGAATCATCTTTACGGGTTTCGATCATTGGTTTGTTTCGTATACAACATTCCCACACCGTCATGAACACATGGCAAAAGTACGAAGCTATATAAAAACTAAACAAAAGGTCTTTAACAAAAAGACAACCTAGTTCCGAACAAGCAATGCCGTCCCATGTGCCGCTAGCAACGGATAAGGAATGATCTGCAGGGGTATCCGCATTATGGAATCAAAGCTGGCCATTACGCTTATCGTAACCGCCCTCTGCGCCAATAGAACGAAAGATAATCTCCCTTTTAAATGATTCACATGACAGTCCTGCCCAATAGTCCTCCTGATAAGAGCAGCGGATAGATCCTTGTCCCCAGACCTCGAATGCCGCAGTCCCGACGCAACTGCCTGTAAGGGCCTTAGCAATGCCGAACTCCGGACATAGTCGGCGGTAGCATCCGTTATTGGTAGGTCCCTAAACGGAGCAGACTACCTAATAGTAACTAGATGTTTTATGCAAGGCTGTCAGGGTCCCTTTGTCCAAGCTGCGGTGGAGGCTGATCTGCCACGAGGAGCCAAGCAGATGCCAAGGACGGGAGGCTGCATTGACAGATCAAGCCAAGACATTGAAACCGGCAGATGTTGACCAGCTCAATGGTCCCAGACATATCAAAAAGATCATCTCTTCTTGGAAGGTGATACGGCTAATAGAAGCCGATTGAAGTGGGAGCCATATCGATGAAGCATCACGCAATCAAGATACGACAAAGTCATCACGATCTTGGATGATCAGCATAATGTCGATCATGTATATAGAAGCCATTGATACCGTCTCATCCAACACTCTCATCATCATCATCATCAGCATCATCCGCCTTCTCTCTTCTCACTACTCTACATCTCCAGTATCATTATCACAATGCCTTCTCTCAACGCCCTCCTCAGTGCCTCATTGGCCTTTGCATCCATCGCCCTCGGCGCCCCCGCCATTCAGGACAAGCACTTCTCCGTCGAACAAGTCAAGAACCCTCAGTTCGTGAAGAACGGTCCTCTTGCTCTCGCCCACGTCTACGCCAAGTACGGCGTCCCTCTCCCCAAGGGTCTCGAGAAGGCTGTCCAAAAAGTCAAGTCCTCTCACACCAAGCGTCAGAACGGCAGCGGTTCAGTCATCACCACTCCTCAAGATGAGGATATCGAGTGGTTGACCCCTGTGCAGATCGGTACCCCTGCCCAGACGCTCAACCTGGACTTTGATACTGGTTCTTCTGACCTTTGGGTGTTCAGCACCGAGACCTCTGGTAGCAGTGGACACGACGAGTATAACCCTGCCAAGAGCAGCACTTCCAAGAAGCTCTCTGGTGCTACTTGGTCCATCAGCTACGGTGATGGAAGCACCTCTTCCGGAGACGTTTACAAGGACAAGGTCTCTGTTGGAGGCCTCGTTGTCAGCTCCCAGGCTGTAGAGTCTGCCCAGCGTGTCTCTGACCAGTTTGAGCAAGAGACTGGTCTCGACGGCCTCCTCGGTCTCGGATTCAGCTCCATCAACACCGTCACACCCACCCAGCAGAAGACCTTCTTCGATAACGCTGCCTCCAGCCTCCAGTCCGCTGTCTTCACCGCCAACCTGAAGCACCAGAAGCCCGGAACCTACAACTTTGGCTTCATCGACAGCTCTTCTTACACCGGCAAGATTGGCTACGCTCCCGTTGATTCGTCTCAGGGATTCTGGGAGTTCACCTCCACCGGATACGCCGTCGGCTCAGCTACTGTCAACAGAAGCCCCATCACTGGTATTGCCGATACCGGTACCACCCTCCTTCTTCTCCCTTCCGCTGTCAACTCAGCCTACTACTCCAAGGTCAGTGGCGCCCGCTACAGCTCTTCTTACGGCGGTTACGTCTTCAGCTGCTCTGCTACGCTGCCCAACTTCAGCTTCGCTGTTGGTGGTGTGACCATTACCATCCCCGGTTCTTACATCAACTACGCTCCTGTCCAGGACGGATCTTCCACCTGCCTCGGTGGTATCCAGCCCAGTGAGGATATTGGCATCAACATCTTTGGTGATATTGCTCTGAAGGCTGCCTTTGTTGTCTTTGACGGTGGCAACCAGCAGGTCGGCTGGGCCAAGAAGACCCTGTAAGCGTCTCTGGAATAGCAATTTGTTATGTTTCTTCTGTATATACATTTATCCTGTCTATAAGTCGAATTACTCTATCTATATATGATACTTTTATATAACCGAAGAAATCTTGGACCACTAGTGACGTGATACGATCTGCAGATGAAATACTTGATCTGTCCCTGTAATTAGTATCTTGTAATCATCACATGATGATCACCACCAACTGGATTACTGAAAGCGATAAAAATTAATTTTCTGGGTAATTAAAGGATGAAATAGATTGCATGCCTTGTGTATGCCCAGGTCATTGAAATATCCCTGTTAATGGAGGAGTCTCCAGGGTAAGGAGTCACTAGTAAGCTTACTTGAAATGCCCAAGGATGGAACTTTGCGTTGCCATTCGAGAGAATGTGAAATATTTCAGCAGGTCTTTTGGCAGCCTTCCTTCTACTCTGAGAACTCTTCTAAGATGAGTCACATCGGACTAAGGCCGATCATCTTAGTCACAACTACCAAGACCAATGACATCTGGCACTGTTGCGTTTGTCCAGCTCTCAATGGAAGGATTGTGCTTGCTTGTCGTAAAAAATGTGATTGGACTTGCATCGACTATCGAGGTGTGGTCTTGACTGCCAAGGACCTTTCCGCCAACCGTGGAGGAAACGTTGAAAGTCTAGACTCTTGAAGAGAAACCGGCTTGCAGCAATACAGGCCTCCATGCTGATCTTGTCTGCTTCCAAGAATAGAGGCTAGCTGACAGACGATAGACCGGTTTCCAATGCGTGACTGCGCAGAGGGAATTTGCCATTGTCGAAACAACCAATAGCAGACTCAGGTTGAGACTTTGAAGTGATTGGTGTGCATTCCTATGGCTTTATGGTTCTAGTGAATTCTGTAGCATGATATTGTATCCTAGGGCCAAAGCCTGACAAGGTCGACGAGAGAAAAGTGGCCCTGATGAAGTGCATTGGATCCTGCCTTTTCAAGTACGAAGATATGAAAATTGTGAACCTTTCGTAATGGCTTGTTGGTGGGCACTAGAGAGATTGGCCTCCCAACTCAGCATATAGAAATAAAGAACCTAAGAAGCCTAGTCTAAGTAGCATAAGCTGACCTACTAGTTTCGTCTCTTATGCTCCCATCGGCCAATTACTCTGATACCCCGAGGATACAATATCTTCAGGCGTTTGTATCCGTATTCTAGTGTCTTTCTAGTTAGGTGGTTGGCCTCAAAGACAAAGCGGACATGTTCGTGCAGCCCAGTAGCTCCCTGTCACCAAGACGCCACAGCACCTGCATATCAAATAGTAAGCACAAAAGATTCCAATGAGAATGTGAGAAAGCTTAACGGCGAGATTTAACGTTGTAGTGGGCTGATCCCAGGCTGGAAACGGCATAGTCGTCAAGACATCATCGTCCCAAAGCGGTATAGGTGAGATGCAGTGTTCAGCTGAGGACCCCTGGTTTCTTCCAAAAACAGAGAAATCACAAAATCTATTTGTTACTCCGCCTTGGTTCACACTTAAGGGACAGTTGTGGCGTGCTCGGCTCGCGCCGTTTGCGCCGTCTGACTTAGAGCATTAGGCATAGTCATTGAGTATACCGTCTAGCTCCACAGACCAAAGTCCCTACCCACGACACATACATTCTTCGCAATTCAGGTTGTGAGCAACGCTCTAGTACTAACTGGTCTCCTCAGCTTGCCACTTTCACGATGCATCCTGGATGATCATAGCGTAGGGGTTTTGTCGGGCGCTTAGAGCCAATTCCAAGGTGTCAAGGAAGGCCAGGAAGTCACGATGCTACCGGGACGAACGGACTCATGCCGATATGTGATATATGTGATTGAACATTCTACTGGCATCGTAGTGAGTATGTGATAGCTGAATTCAGCCGTCGACAGAGGCCCGAATGCCAGCTGAAAGTGAGACATGAATCTTCAGCGACGGCGAATCCTTCACTCTAGCCATGTTGGGATCACTTCACCAGGACCTAAACGCTCAGTTGCGAAAGATGTGATGAATTTTCAGCTTTCGTTGAGTTTTCCTCGGACTTGTTCGTATTGCTTTCTGAAAAGTGCGAAAAAGAGGCAATGCGTACGCTCCAGATGATCAAGAAAATGTATATAAACCCCAAGTCTCCTCAGCTTTAGAAACCAGAACCATCAACAAACACTTCAGACTCATTCACAACTACCAACAACTTTCAAACTCTTTTCATCACTCCAAATTTCTCAAAATGGCTTCCGCTATGACCTTCCCCCAGCAGCAGCAGCAGAGCCTGCCCATCCAGACCACCAACTCTGGCGCCTCTGTTGACAACAACCTCCTCGCTGCCTTGGCCCAGTACGTCACTACTGGTGCTCACGCTCGCAGCACCACCGAGCAGGAGATCCAGGACCTCGCTCAAGATGCCATCTCCAAGCCCGGCGGCCGTGCTCACCTTGAAGCTCTGATTAGCTACGACTGCCCTGATCACCAGGTCTGGAAGAACCAGGCTTCTGCTGATGGTACCATCACCATCACCAAGACCAACCTCACCGTCAGCCTCGGAGTTAGCACTCTTGAGCTGAACTTTGAGGCTAGTGGTGCGGGTTTCTTTGTGCCCTACAGTGGCTCTCTCAACGTGTGAGTATAAACCTATAGCACTAGGTGAAAGAGTCAACGATACTGACGCACTGTCTCTTAGTGGCACTCTCTTCTACAACGAGTTTGCTCAGCTCGCCCCCGGCAATGCCACCTTCAAGCTCTACGTGTCTGGAGTAAGTAAATGATGTCAACATCACTGCTCGGACAAGCTAACTAGCTCTAGCTCGATTTCTATGTCAGCATCTACCGCAACCAGGTCTACATTGGCAATTTCCACTTCACCAACATCACCTTTGTCTTCCCCCCTGGTGGTGTCAACCTGAACGGCAAGATCATCTAAATGTTCTATGGGAAATGTCAAGGGCCGCGTTGATCGCCATGGCTCAGTGGACTGGAAGTAATCTTTACTTCAACTGTTTTTCTTTGTCATCTTGTTTCTTGTTAGCTATGTCACTCGTTAATTTACAATCTATGTTTCCCGGGAATATTGAACATTGCATCTTAGCCTCCGTTTGCCAGTAGAACCATAAAGCTGGCTGTATAAAAAACTATAGACACTAATGATACAGAATCCGTCCCGATTCACATTGTGCTATTTGTTTACAGATTCATTATTCCTAAAAATAATGATACAGAATCCGGCCCGATTCACATGGTGCTATTTGTTGAGAGATTCATTATTCCTAGGAACAATAGTAATACAGAATCTGGCCGGATTCACATTGTGCTATTTGTTGAAAAATAGATCCGTAATTGCTAGGAATATTAAATATTACATGTAACTCTCTGTTTTCTTGACTATAAAGACAGCTGTATAAAAACTTAAAGGTATTTCAATTATACAGATCTGGCCTGCATATTTTGCTTCAAGTTGTACCAGCCATCAAATAGGATCTGGCCTGATTCACATTGTGCTATGTGTTGAGAATTAGATGTATACCTACTACGTAGGTCAATCATAAACCTTTTAATTAAAGCGTTCTTGATTGTGATGTTGCTGCAGCTTGGCAGTACCTCCCTAGGTATGTGCGTACTGTAGCTACTGTGATCACGAATGTACCTAGCTATGTGGCTGCGTCTGTTGCCGTGGAGGCGAACCGAATAAAAAACAGGGACTGAAAAACAATCAGACGAAAATACTGATGAGTTTTAGGCTATATATGCACCTTGGCTAGTCTCATATACTCACTATATAAGTACTATTTCCTACTTAACCTCCAGGCATAGTCAACGTAGGTATGGACTTTCTTTGCCTTTTTGACTCTCCAAAAGGTACTGAGTCCATCGCGAAAAGCACTCTCGTAAAAGTGAGGAATATCGTAGATATTATCCTCTACGAACTGAATTGCCCACCAATGAATAGGTGCTCGTTCAGGTGGCGATAACAGGTTTCGTCCTTCCCAGAATGTTTGCCATTCTGTAGATCGTCGTCTCTGGCGCTCACGCAAGCATGTAAGCGGATAGCGGCGCACTACTTCTGTCTGTTGCTGGTCAATATCCTCAGGGGACGGGAAGTGCTCATAAAGTGGTATTGGGTATAATCTCCAATTGTCACAAAGTACCCATGCTCGCTGCCGGTATATTTGTAACTGTATTGGGGTCTGGAGCTCTTCTTCGGACATGTATCCGAAATCGCCACTGACTGAGTCATCGTCCGAGTCATTGTCATCCTCCTGCGTATCGTCTATCTGGCTAAGATGATCAACAAGTAAGTTGTCTGTGTGTGCAAAAAGCTTTGACAGGTAAACAGGTCGATGTGCGAGCAAGTTTCGCCTGTTATCGTAGTAGAAAGTCTTGAGTGGGGCAACAACTTCGAGTGAGATAGAGTACAACCAGCTGAGAAGATAATCGGGATTTTGAGAGGTTTGACGCGTTTGTATAAGTACGTGGGCAAGAAGATCCATTCCGTGGCATGACAACCACCATGAGACGCACGGGCAATGTTTGGGTAGGTATATATCGTCGAAATGGGCATGAGCAGAGAAATATAAATTGTCAGGAAACAGTAACGGTTTGACCATTGCTGTTGTGGCGACAAAAGAGGTGGCTCCGTATTTCTTCCCCAGTTGTGCAAAGATGGCCCCATAGGAAGCTTCGACATAGCCGTAGACACAAAGGACGGCCTCGTGGACCCATGGATCAAGTTCTTTGAGCAGGTCTCTAGCATTTTCGCGATAGTACTTTGCATCCATGGAAGCCTTCAGTCGCGGATCGTAGATCTTGGTTATTACCTCAAACTTGAAGAAAGCTCTAAAAAGACGATATTTCTCAGATAACGTCAAGTCGTCAAGGGTTACTCTGTTGTTGAGTGTTTTGCTGAACGTGATATTAGGCAGAGAGCGGTATGCTTCGGTCGGGGATGGAGATGTTGCTTTTGTCATGTAGTCCTCGATAAAGAAGCTGGTGCGCACGAAGAGGCGATGTAGCTTGGTAATGTCGGCGTTTGTTTCGAATGTAGGTAGACTTTTGACGAGCCATCTATCAAAGAGAAACAATGTCTCTTCTCTATTTCCCATTGACTCGTTAAATCGAATAATTGCCATGGCATCCTGGATCAGGTCCTGGATCAGGTCCTGGTTGTTATTGTCAACTTGAGCCAAACTTGATACAAACCCTTTGAGAAGAGCAGGTTTGGAAACAACGCACTGGTTCCACATTGCTGGGGATGCTTGTGTGAGTCGCCAAAGAGTCGTGTGGGAGTGGATGTGGCTCATAATTTCGAGCCGAACCTCGGGGGGTAGTTGTTGAAAGGGATCCATTTTGGCTGTGTATGATGTCGAAATGTGGGAAGAAAGAGAGGAGTGGGTGGGATCGCTTCTCGTATTTATATATTTTGGATTTTGACTTTCTAATGATTTTAGCCTTTTTACGTGATAGTGACTCATAACACTAGATTCAACTCTCTGCTTGGAGGAAAAACCTAGATAGTGTATCATGACCATAGCGTCCTCTTGCTTCTTATACTTTTATTTTGTTTTGTTTTTCATTCAGCGCCCCCAGTACTTTCACCTTATTTTAAAGTTGAACAATTTGTATCGTGGCAATTTATTTCTAGGTATGTATATTTACATAACTGATATAATAGTTGCTTAGCAGTATATGTGATGACAATCGCTTCCATCGAGACATCATATATTGGGTACGCGTTGCCATTCATCAAAGTAGGCGAGCGCCAATCCAATTGTTTACTTCTTCCCAACTCAGCACAATATGCTCCTTATTTCTATCCAAAGCGAGGTCATAGTAGCCGCAAGTGCCCAGTCTACATACAAAATGCAAGCCACCAGGGATTTCACTATTCCAACCTGCTGCTTGAAGCTTGCTGGACTTGCCACACTGGCATGGTGGGTTACTCGGAATGTTGCCTCTTGTATCTGCGAAACAAAGAAACTTTGGACAGTTTGGACACTTGTAGTATGGGCGATAGGCGTTTCCGTTGGTGTTTGACGGTGAAGTGATGTGGCGTTTGCTAGGACTCTTGCATTGAAAACAGGGTGGTGGGAACTCTGGTGCAGGAGCGAGGGTTATGTCGTTCCAAGGCGAAGAAATCTATTCGAAGATGACATATTAGCTCTGCGGATGAACCCTTTGGTGTCTGGTGACACTAGACTCTCATACCATAATTGGTTAACAGCAAGTTAAACTAAACAGAACTGAATAAGGCGGATGTTGGTTTGGATCGCCCGTTGCAAAGATATGGATCTGAGTAGGCTGAGCGCATGTGGGCACCGTCCTATCTATATGTCACAAGTGTGACGGACAGTGTACATGGAATTTACAATTACATATGGTGTCACAGCATATGTTCAATTAACTCCTCCCATGCAATATTCTCTACTCCGCTTTCAGTCGCTCAATGTCGATCGCTGTACTACCTCCCTCCTGGCACATTCATCTGATTAGCTGCTGATATCGCCCATCATCCGAAGTGGCTTGCATTTCCTGCATCAAGTGCTTACCTCTCTACACACACACAATGACACCTGATCTGCTGGAGGTGGGGCATAACACAGATGCTTACTTATGCGACGTGGATGCTCCTGGATGGCTGCACTTGCATCAGGCTGAGGCGAAGACATTTTCGGGGCTTGTCCTCTAATAACATGCCACACTGGCCCTGGAATCATGGGAATGTTTGGGATAATCCCTTTGAGAGTCTGTACTTTGTTGTAAGAGATACCCTTATTCGTGGATAGTAAACCGGCTAGACGCTACGCTGTAGGGTGAAAATCATAAGCAGCCTAAGAGGTCTAATCTAAGCAGCATAAACTCACCTACTAATTTCGTCTCTTATGATTCCAACGATCAATTTTCTGGCAACATCAGGCTTCACTGACAGATGGATAAATGACAGCCTGCGTCAAGACAGATGCATAGTCGCCAAGGGGGAAGCCTAGGCGCAATCTTCTGTGGCTGCATAGTCAGGACATGACGAAATGTCAATGGTACCTCATCCCTAGTCCCAATATGAACATTTCTGGTACGATCTACATGGACCAGTATTCTGTTTACATGTTGGGAAGATAAACGCATAAGCGAGGGTGGGATATCTGCATGCAGCGCCTCAGTAACATGATGTGACATTACCCCGCCCTCCTGCAACCAACAATCACAGTCCAAGTCCATTTCATACACCAACAATGAAGGACGATATTTTGGCAATGCGTCAAACCACAGGCTGTGCAGATCAAAGTCAAGACCCGAGTGTCGATGCTGCCTCTGGACACTCCCTCGGACAACCCTTGTCTCTCCATGATCCGCTCAGTGAAGACCATGACTGCACGCGACTTTTAAGAATCGAAGCAGCCAGCGATGGCGACCCCATCATCTGTACCATGTCTGAGATTGCTTTTGGTAACAAGCCAAAGTTTGACGCCCTTTCTTACATGTGGGGGAATGGTGAAGCTGAGCAAAAGATTACGATCAACGGACACGACTTCAGCGTTCGACAAAATCTTTGGGACGCTTTGCATTACCTTCGCAAGCACTGTCCGGACACCAGTTACTGGATCGATGCAATATGTATCAATCAAACGATATCGATGAGCGAAACAAACAGGTTCGGATCATGCACCACATCTACTTCAGGGCTCAGACCGTGGTTGTATGGCTGGGTCAAGGTTATTCAAGGCATGAGGCACAAGTGCCTCACCTGCGATGGTTTTGTCATATGAACGCTCGAATTGACGAGACGACACCAGAATCGGCACCAGAACCAACCCAGACTGGTAGTTCTGTTCGCGATTTGGCAATAGAGCTCTGCAATGATGCCTATTGGAAGCGTCTTTGGATAATCCAGGAAATTGTATTAGCCAGGGAAATTAAAGTCTGCTTTGGAAACTGTGCGATAGAATGGAGACATTTCACACAGTTTCTCGTGACTAATGGCCTCGGATCAGAGGGACCCATGAAGTTGGAGAGGCAGAGGCAGGACAAGTATACTGGTTCAAACACCTTACTTCATCTCCTGCGAACTCATCGGGAAGCTGAGTGTCAAGACAGAAAGGACAAGGTATATGGCCTGTTGGGAATGGCCTCCGATGATCGCGGTTTTGTTATAGACTATAACAAGTCGCTCTTCGAGATTTGGACCGACGTTATGGAATTCATGAATCGGCACAATTTGTTTTCTAATCAGGACATCATATGTGTTGGATACCTCGTCAAGTTTCTGCTTATGGGGGCAGAATGCGATCCATTGCAGCAGGTCCTACGAACATATGCACCTGGGGATCGAATTGACACAATAATCACAAACACGGACTCCATCAGAGCATTCCAATTAACAGGAGCAATACTAGGTTGTGTTACTCATGTTGGTCCACAGCCCCAAGAAATAATTGGAAAATTGGAAGAGGTTGATTCGTGGGTGCAGCGAGTTCAAGCGAACTATAAGGATGACCTGGGCAATGCTCATAAAGAAAGCGATTGTCTTATTTCTACGATCTTAGACCTGGACGATGAAACCTTGTCAAGGAAATGCTTCGACTGCAGGAGTACTATACAAGGGGGTGTGGGAAGCAACTTGGGCGAGATGCAGGCAATAAAGTGGGCTAAAGAATTTCAACGAAGTGCTCAGGAAGTCTCCAAAAACCATGGCCCAAGTATAGCACAGGCTTCCACCAGTAGCCCTCGTCTTTTCCAAATGGCTGTTCGAGGCAGGACACCGTGGAGAATTGGTCTCTCGTCTAGCGATCTACAGGTTGGAGATCTCATCTGTTGGCTTCAGTTTCCACGAAGGGCTGTAGTAGTCCGACCATACGGTGATAAGCCACCGTGGAAATTACAGGTGGTAGGTACGGCAGTCATCACTACAGACATAAGAGAGACGACACTGGGTCATTCGCAACGCCAGGGCTGGAATGATGGTTTTACGAAATTAACTATATTCTTGGATGCAAGAACAATCTTTGTTCTCCTGGCTGATTAAGGCATTACCGGTTGCTTTAGATGCTCTTTAGTGGGGTTTTAGAAGTGGCACCCTAAAGTCATTGTCTGCAACTGGTCACTCCAATGTTGAGACAGATTGTTAAGACAGTAGTAGCATGAATACGAGACGTTCAATACATATACTATAACAAGTCAATCTTCGAATTTGGACAGTTTTATTGACATACGTTGTACCTCAACTGCTACTTCCCGCCACACCGGTCGCCCCTTTCAAGTCGTACGCCTCTCTCAGTGGCCTCAGGGTACCAGACACAATTGGCCGCTGGAAGCATAAGAGACGAAATTAGTAGATTAGCTTATGCTACTTAGACCATACTCTTTAGGCTATTTATTTTTATAACCTAAGACTTAGGAGGTTAACCTTTCTGCTAACCAGTAGCCATGGCATGTCGATCGTCTTGTCACCTCATTTGCACTACCATTCCTTCTTGATCCTCCTACTCGGTTCTAGCCCGCTTTGGATCAGGCTCTTCAACCTCGTCACCCTCGACATCAGCGGAGCGCTTATTAGTAGGTGTCCTGAACTCCTCCCCAGATTCTTCAACCTGCCCACCCTCATGAGCCTGAGGCTCGTCGTTGGGTGTCTGAAACTCCTCGCCAGAGTCTTCAACTTGTTCACCCTCCTGATCAGCCAGGGGCTCATTAGCAGGGGCGTCAACACCATCCGCGGGCTGTTCTTGCATGTAGGCAATATCAGCCGCATGATCCATTCCATCATCATCACTATCCAGCTGAAGCGTGTCGTTCAAGATATGTGAGGGCATTGGAGTCATGATGCTCAAAAAAGTGTAATTGAAGATGGAAACCCTATCAACAGGTGTCGTTCAAGGTTCTAGGTGCGAGCGACTGGAACCTCGACCTCTTAGAAGGTTTTGTTCGACGAGTGCCAAGTTCGTCCTCATCCTCCTCCAGCGTTAGTTCGCTGTCTTCTTCATCATCGACATCACCCTCATCCCTGATCAAAGCAGATGACTTCTCTGACTTTCGGTCGGTCATGTGCTTTCGCAACTTCTTGTGCCTAGACTTGGTCTTGTCGTCGTTTTTGAGTTTCCCATTAACAACCCGAAAGGCTGAAATCAGGAGGGGGGCGAAGAACGCCTTGAGTCGACCAGCGTCAGAAAGAAGCTCCTGGGTGAAATCAACAGTTTTGTCGTTGATGATTTCAAAACATCCAAGTGTCAAAAGATGCATGTTATCAAGCCAAAACTTTTTGTCCACATCCTCGGTCTGGAGGACAATCTTGGCAATAATAGAGAAAACATGACCAAGGAATTTGACGGACTTGCCATGGCGGTCAAAGTTATGACCGAACATGTCCCGGAGGACAATCCAAGAATACCGGTTGAACGGCTGTGTCATATGGGTCTTGATTATTTCGTAGATGAGAATCTCGCGAAGCTCATCCTGGATCCAATCCGCCAAACTGATCTCAGCTGACAACTGAGGAGCCCACTTGCTAATGGCCAACCTCTCGATGTTGTCGTGGTACGAGTTCTTGATCTTTAGGAAAATCCACTCGACCTTGTGCTGTTGACCAATCCAAATGAGCCGACCACAGCATTGCCAATTCATCTTCATGTTTAGGTGCCAGTTGATGAAAATGCCAGTAAAACAACAGTGGTGCATGTTGACACCCACGCTCATCGTGTTCATGTTGGTGACAAAAACCTGCGCACCAGAGTATGGATCGTTCCAATCATGAATGTTGGCATCCTTGACCGACTGCTTATTCTCTGGACGAATGGTTCTGCAGTCGAAACCAGCCACTCGAATAACATTGACTGCAACCCTACATAAAGTTGGCGTTGGCGTTTATTGTCGGTAACGCGGTCAAAAAGAAGTTCGAGAACTCTGCTGAGAATGGGGGTTTCATGACAAACCCATCGAAGCATGGCGGCCCGGTCAGAAGGCGCAAGAGCTGCTTCGTCTTTGCGTGTCATGTTGTAGAGCCACGTTAGCCCACCATTTGGATCTTTGGAAATCAGTCTTTGAACATGGTCCACACCAACAATCACATCATGCTGTGCAGCCTCGTTCTTCTTCATCCGTTCCAATTCCGACCTTGTCTTCGGTTCGCTTGGGTCAAGAAGAGATTGCACACGGAGCTCAATATCCTTCTTAGAACCAGGAATCTTTTGATTGGCTGGGTCCAGGATAATCGTATTGCGCCAATCAAAAGTGGTAAGAACACCTTGGCGGTGAACACCGAAGTTCAATGTGGCTTCAGAACTAGTGCCTTCGATTGCCTGGGAGGCCATAGCCATCGTGTTCTCAGGAATAGCCCCATCATCATTGGCAGGCTTGAAAAGCCTCTTGGCCAAATCAAACCCTTCAGACATGACTTGACGTCGCAGCTGTTTGCCAAAGGTATGCTCCTCTACCACGATGGTCGGTGGAAGCAAGTCAATGCCTGGGTATGTCATGGATCCATCAGGCAGCCTCAGTGGTGTTCGCATTGTTCGTCGGATGTGCATATACTCAAAAATAGGTCTGACAACCCAAGCAGCAAGATTTGAACCCCAGTGGTGCTTCATTCCTGCAGCTTTGTAAATCTCCGGGTGTAGCATCCAAAGACGACTCTTCTCATTCTGCCAGAAGGGTAAAAGCGCTTTTGCTGACGTGTTGTTGGCAATGAAATCTGGATGGAGGATGCCCTTGGTAATCTGACACCTGATCTCGTTATTCTCGATCAGGGGGTCATAGTCCTCATGGTAGAGGCCGGGAAGGTACCCAAATCTGCCAATTGCAGGATTCCACTTGATTCCGAGAGCCTTCCGCATCAGGATAAGCGGAGAGATCAGGTCGCGCAGTGAGTTGGAAAGTGGAGTTCCTGAAGTCCACAAGAGAATCCCCCATTGGAACTTGCGGAGGAGGTTATTGTATGACCCATCAGCCTTCTTCACGACTTGTGCTTCGTCACAAAGTACGAATTGGAAAGAAATGTCCTTGATGCCCTCTTATGTGCGCTTGTACCACACAATATTTCCATCGGCAATCTTGGGATCATCGACAACGACAATATCGTCGATGTTCACTTGTCCTCGCGAGTAGACTAGCACCTTTCTCCAGCGTGCCAATGCCATGTCGTTGTTATCAAACTCGTCGTCGTCATCAGACTTTTCGCCTCCTGAATCCTCGTCGTCCTTCTTCTTCTGAGCTTTGTCCTTCTTCTTCTGTAAAGAAGGAGGGACCTTCTCAGGCTTAAAAGTGAATAAGGTCTCCTGTTTCTTGATGAATCGCGCCGGTAACGTGGTATAAGACGTGATAACAAGTGTTTTCCCCGTCTTCGGGCTGTGAGGGTCCAACTTGTCAAGTAGAGGAATCAGTTCACCAAGACCGATAACCTTAGCATCTTTGTCGATTAAGGTGGAGCGAATACCATAGAAAACAACCAGATTGAAGTCTGGAAAATTTTCCTTGGCCTCGAGGTATGTCTGGGGCAGTGAATTGACAGGACAGATGATAAGAGATGGTCATCACGGTAGATCTGAGAGACATGTCACTAGGCCATTCGCGACGCCAGGTTGGATAAAGGTTTTATCGAAACTTACTATATTTATAAATGCAAGAGCAATTTTATTCCCTTATATAATTTAGGCAATATCATTCAGTTACTTTAGATGCTCTTTAGTGTAGTGTTATAGTATAAGGCCAGAATCATGCGTCATATATTGGGACAAAACAGGTGCAATAGCTGACATTGACAAGGATAACTAAAGAAGTAGAAAAGGTCTAGATATAAGGAAAAAGGTCCTTCTTTATACATCATTGAGGTCATTCACACACGATCTGCCTAGGTAGGTGATCCGAAGTTTGTCTTGGTGTTTGTCGTCTGTTTGGACAAGCCACCCTGATTGGTGCGTTATTTGTTAGCATGTCAGACGTGATACCCTAAAGTTATCATTTGTAACTGGTCACGTTAATGTTAAGACAGATTGTTACGACCGTAACACGAATCAGAGAACTTTAATGCAATCAGGGGCCTTAATCGTGTTATAATATTGTATCGATTTAGTTTGATCCACAAAGCCATGTATATACATGTAGCGGACAGCAGATTGCGTGAGTACAGAGTCAATCCAATACATCCATAACTCAAACACGGGCAGCAATCCACTCAGCAGCAGCAGGAGCATCTTGCTGGTACTGGCTGTGCGCGGGGGTAACAATGATGCCACCGTCGCAAATGTTGTCTCCAGCGCGACAGAAGATGCGAGTGCGAGAAGAAGGAATGGTGCCGAAAGCCTGCTTCTGCTTGGGGTCTCCAAAGGTGACAGCTAGACATCATGTTAGCGAAGGGTCACAATTGGGAGTTACAGGTACTGACCAGCAGTGACTCGGTTGGTCACGGAAGCGGACAGCATGCCGGCAGCGTTGTGCACGAGTTGGGCACCCTGGCTGTAGCCGCTGATGATGATCTTGGTGCTAGGACACTGGGTAGCGGCCTGGGTTGTGTTAGTAAGCAGACTTCAAGCCTCTCTCTTCTTCTTTAGACATACCCGAGAGATCAGGTTAGCCATGGTCCTGCTGCCAGCAGCGTCACCTCCAGCGAGATATCCAGCGATATTCGCGGCGTAGGCAACGCCCTGCACAGCCAAGTTGTTCAAGCCAATACGGGAGGCGAGGTTGTTAAACAAGACGGGCCCGACGGCAGCTGGGTCTCCAACGTTACCAGCTTGGGTGGTGCCTCGAGCGTAAATCATGGTGACGGGACGGCAGGGCGTTCCGTCAGTCAGCTGGTTGTAGGTGCTGGAACTGAACTGCCGAGCCTGGAGAGAGTTGGCCTCGGAGGTTTCGCCATTCATGTGGGCTTCGAAGTAAGCTTCGAGCTCAGCAAGAGGGAAGTCATCATCAATCTCCAAAGCCTTGACCTTGGTGTTATCTGAGACGGGGGCAGCATAGGCAATGGCCGCAAGGGCAACGAGGACTTGGGTGGGCTTCATGATAGATGAGCGGTATTTGAACGAGTGGTTTATAAACGAATGGTGTTTGAACGAATGAAGTGGGCCTGTCTTGTATTGGCTTGGTGATCAAAATCAATCATCAGGAGGATGAATCCATCTTCTTATACTTTTTCTCTTAGTACCATTACCAAACTACTGTCCAAGAGTGTTGAGAAGACTTTGCAACATCACCTGCCGATTTGTACAGTAATCACACACATTATCAGATAACCTTCTCTTTCTAGGGTCGTAATCCGTTCTTGCAGCATAACTTACATCTGCAACACGATCACGAGTCCGCAATGCAGGTCACGATGCAACACACGTGGACGCAAGTCTTGGTCCTGAGCTGTACCATGAAACCCCTCTTCTAGGAAACTCAATTCATATAGGAAGCCGGGTATCTGTCTGCCAGGGGTCTGTTACTTCGATCGTAGCATAGTTCCAGATTCGAGTGTGGACCTGCTTAATTGAGGCACAATCTCGCCAGGGGTAAGAGACTAACCAAGTTTAAATCTGCCCTCCCCGCATACGCCAAGATACGATTCCTGTTACCTGCCTCTTTGAGTAATTATGATCCGGCATTTACGATATGATTCTCGGAGTGTCATCTTCCTTTCCCCAGATCATGAAAAATCCCCGAAGTAAGACCAGGACACCACTATCTACTTTATATAGTTGATACATATGGGAACATTAAGACGTTAGGTCAAATAGTTGCTGGCAAAGAAAGGTCTATGGAATTTTACTGTTTCCCTTATGAACCCTATCGGGGTATCATGTCTACCATCTCAATACGTGAGTAGCATTCCCATTCCAGGTACCAGAAGCATTGGAATTTGATCAGATATACATGCATCGCAAATTAACCGCTGTGGTTTCTGCGACTGCAAACAGTGAACAGCATATGTTACCCTTACTGGCAGGTATCAACACTGGTGCATTTGACATAGGAATTGAAATCTTAGTCTAGAAATAGTAGTCATCACAAGAAAACCTGGCCGCTAGAGGCATAAGAGATGAAATCATTAGGTCGGTTTATGCTATTTAGATGATACTCTTAGGCATGGCCCGAGAAACTTCCTGACAAAGCCCCCAAAACCTCCAAATGTAACCCTGTTTCAGCTAGGGGCAGGTGGGTTGAAAAGAAGCCAGTAATGATTTGATAACTGATGATAATTTTAGATCAGTTTTAGTGCATCTATAGTCTAAGAGATTATTAGTATTTCCGTCTCGTCTTCTTTCGGTCCTTGCGCTTATTCGACTCACCTAGGATAATGCGACATAATTGTCGGAATAATTCGATATTTGTTTCGTGCATGCCTGACTAGGACTTGTATGCGTTGTAGAGTTGTTCAACGAAATGATCCCATGGGTCAAGGTTTTGTGTTGTTCGTGGGGGAATTTCGCCCCAAGTTGACTTCTCTGCTTTTCGTGCTTGATAGTACGCAGCGTCCGAAACATTGATGGTGGGGATGGTGTCGGGGGAGTCGATGGCATCGGGAGAGTTCTTGTAATCGTCTTGTGGCTCGGTTTGAAGAATAGACGCGTCGTAGCCATGATGTACTGGGGCGGATAGATGATTGACTTGGAGCTATTGACAAGAAGGGGGAACAAAGGACAAATTAGGTCGCTTTACCCTTTAAAATCTCGAGATGAAACAGCCAGTTGTGAATGCTGATATTTTTTGCAGGTGGTTCTTGGTCGAGGATTATATGATACGATTGTAAGAACGTTTCGATGTTCGTTCCGTGCATGTCCGACTAAGACTTATACGCGTTGTAGAGTTGTGTAATGTGAAGAAGACGAGGTCGGATTGAGATTTGTGTGATACGGAGACAGTAGCCTGATGTGCTGCTGACTAACATTTATGCAAATGGCAAAGACAAGATAAAGTCGCGATGGGGATAAAATATTAATTCAAGAAGATACTGACGAGGATGGAGGATAGTGAATGATGAAGAATCAAGCACTGACACGACCACATTAATCGCTGGGCAGGTTAAATTAGCCCCAAATGAAGTGTTCCTTCCGGCTTTTGGCCATCGGTCCTTCCTTCTTTGAAGCTATCAAGACAACGACTACAGCTACAACTAGTCATGTCCTCACCAAACGAAATAATACGTGCAGAGAGACAAGAAAAACCATCGTGTTATAGGCGTGAATGGTCAGAGATAATCCAGTTGGTAAAGATAACTACTAAACCCTAAGAATACCAAGATAAATAACCTAAGAGCATGGTCTAAACAGCATAAGCCAATTCAAATATTTCGTCCCTTATGCCATGTTCGTATACCCAGCATCTTCTGTTTGCAAAAACAGGCATTACTCAATGCTCGGGTACTTGAAAAAAGAACCAATTACTGATGAGCCTGCGATTGTGAGCATGATGACGAGTGTTGCCAAACCCAAAGGTAAAAGGAAAATGACAAGGGTGAAGGGTTATCCGATCCCACATCTCGCTTGAGGCCCTCGTCAACAAGGGCAAGCAGCAGTCCATCAGCTGTCACGTAGTTTTATACAGAAAGCCGACGATGTACAGCCACGCCAGAGCCCCTTTATTTGATGCGCAATGGAACATCCATTTTCATGCTATTCGAACGATCATTGCGACAAAGTTTCTCAGCTGGCTGGTGGCAAGCAGTGTTCAAGCGCGCACGTCTGCAATAACCAAAAAGATGATATCTACGATGGCCCTGCTAATCCAATGATCATCCTCACTCGGGACTCAGGTCATCAAAATTTAGGAACAAGGGTAAAAAAAGAAGGTATAATGGCGGAATTAAACCACCTACAATGGACGAACAGGGAATCGAACCCTGGACCACTCCCAGATTATTCGGATGAATTATGCTAAGGGAGTATTATACCACTAAACCATTCGCCCGATTTTTGATGTGTTGCAGTGGCGCAAACAAGCTCCATGTCGCTGTCTGCGTCCAACTCGTAGCTTGCAGGACACGCTCGACGAGAACAGAATTATTCTCAAAGTCGATGCAAGGTGAAGACAAGCAAGTTTAAGTAGACATGATGACGCATGTTCAAGTTACCTACTTTTACTATTCAAGGATATGATTAACAACAATTTTGTGATATACGAAATGCGTTTCAAGAATGAGTAAGTCTTAGGAGAGGTCATGATTGCAGTGAAGGTTATTCTACAATCACATGCCTCAATCCAATGCACTTATTACGAGGCAGCCTTAGCTTGAACCTGTTAAATACATAATACTACACAAGACCGAGCAAGTCTTGCGGTGTTAGAGTCGTGGAGGGTGTTAAAATTGCAGTGAATGATATTGCTCATGAGACTGAAATGTCTTTGAATTAATACCTTATCACGTGGCAGCTTACATGTCAGCGTACTGGGTACTACGCAAGACTGAGCAAGTCTTGGGAGAGGTTATAATTGCAGTGAAGGTGAGGCCACCCAACTCGCTCAGCTCTGTGAAGAAATATAATATGTTAATCATTAAGTGATTGTGGTATCTATGCGCAAATATACAACTCTATAAGTAAGGTATCGACGAAAGCCGCTATTGTTCCAACATTATGGTCCACCTGTCTGATATCACTAAGTTGATGAGACTTTACAGAAACATCATTCTTGCCCCATCCCAACGGTTGTAGCTCAATGGCCTTTGCTGTGGGTTGTCCAGGCTGATGAGACTCAATCTCATACGGTGGCTCAGTCGCCGTGTCGTGGCTCCACGACGGCGACAAGTCAGTCCGAGGCTCAGGTTTTCTTGATTCAACCTGAACAGTCACCTCTTGGAACACCACGATTCCACCATTCAAGAATGACTGCTGGTATCCCGAGTAATGGCGCTCTGGAGGGGGTTGGACTTGGATGTGTACTGTCTCTGGCACTTGAGTGCCGTCATCAGTGCCTCCAGGAGGACACAAGTTGACTGTTGACGATGATCGTCCAGAGTCTTTTGATTCAGCTCTGGATCTCGTCACCATAACCTCAGTCTTCTTGCCCTTGGACTCTGTTGTTGTTACAGCACTCCTTAATCGGCGGATTGTTGAGACAGGTCCAGAGGTGAGCTTGTTGTTTGCCCGACTCGCAGGCAAGTTCAAAGGATCAAACTGATCGTGAAGGACTCTTATGAATTCTTGACGAGACTGCGCCAGCGTTTGTCTCATCTTGAAAAAGCTGAGCGGCACCCATTGGCAGTTGGGGCTGGTGGAAAAGACGGGAGATGCGATTTTGAGCCGCAATGCCATAATCACCGTTTCGTCCACTTGATCGCCGTCGATGCCGAATGGAAGTCGCACCATGGACGTCGTCAGCACCGCATCTTGGAAGTTTGGTTCATCCACCAACTTTCGGAGTGAATGAATAGCATTGGAGAGGTTCTTGGCGAAGGCTTCCTCATCAGGAGACCGCGGTGTGGCACCTCTTGTCCTTAACCGTTGGAGGATTTCGGGAACCGGTAAGCCAGCAATCCTTTCCAAAAGCCCTACATGGGCTTTCTCAATAGCTGGCGTAGGTAAAGCAATTGAGGGAAGCAAGTGTCGAGCATCCTTTCGGGCCAGGACTTGGGGCTTGTTGACTCCCGTATCCTGGATGGCAAAGAAGCTCAGATGAACCCCAGACTTGATTTTAACTTGTTGATCGGCAAAGTTCTTCATATCGCGTAACTTTGTCTTGAACTCTGTAGACTGAATCTGCTGATGGAACCTCGAATTATTGCTTACTTGACCAGGGTCGACAAAGCGATATCCAGCTGAAACAAGTCTTTGCATCTCATCGTCTGATGTAAGGCGGCGGACCAGGAACATCAGCGCACCTCTTCCATCTATCTCTTCGAGTCCGACTTCTTTCTCTATGTTGTGATTCTCAGATCCACCCTTGGTGCTTGCGTCGCTCGATTCACCGCCGGCGGTTCCGTACTTCTCGAGTGCTTGGAGGTATGCTTGATTGGATGCTGTTTCCTTGGGTAGGACCTCGTCCCATAGCATACCGACGTTGATAAGAGGTTCGTTGAGTTGGTCGCTGAGCTCGGCGGCGGCGACACAGAATAGTTCGCGGAAGATGACATCGTATCCTTCGATAAGCTTTCCGTCGTCGGTGATAAGTTGGATACCCTTCTTGGCATCTTTGTGGCGGCTCTTGTGTGGTAGTTGTTCGAGATGTCGTCTCATTCCATTGATTAGTCCAGAAACACCGAGCCAATTCCTTGAGGCCTGGAACATCCAATGGAACTGAGTGTGTGAAGTGTTGAACCTTTCCTTCTTGTTCTAATTGAGAGTCAGTATGTCGAGCGATATGGAAGTAAATTCTGCCATAGTCTTACCTCGCCAATGAAGAAATCGGTGACAACAGTACTGGGAAAGGCTCCGTTAGAATCGATGAGTAAACGGCCGTTCTTATCAAATACGATAGCGCCCAGTTCGATTTGTTGAGCACGGCGAGCGGCTTGCTTGAGGGTTCGGGCTCGAAGAATAGCTGATCCAGCAATGATGATACAAGCACCGAAGGACTGTCCGAGTTAGTTGACTGGCGGGTGGATGATTGTTGACAGTCTTACCAAGCAAATGACTGCTACTACTGTTGCAGTCCGTGAACTTTCCTGCATTCTTCGAAGTCGAACAAGCCGGTACTCAGTGCCAACAGATGCACACCAATGCATACTTGATACCGCACCAGCCAGTACAAAAGCAGATATCGTTCGCTTCCACCAAGTACCACCCGATAGTGATTGCAAGATAAAGAACATTGCCAAAGCGGCAGTACTAGCAACGACGGCGATTATAGCAGCCCCGACGATGTAAATCTTGTTGTAGATGCATTCGTAGTTTCTGATTGAAGCGTTACCCAGGTAGTGCATGCCGCAGATGGCGGAACCACATAGGATGCCGGCTGTGATGACTCTCCACCAAGCAATTCCATTCGAGATTCCGATGGCGTAGAAAGCGGCGAGAAGGAATAAGACCGGCATGCAGAAGGAGAGGACGGTGATACCGACGGAATAGTCGACTTGCATCTCGGCCTCCCCTTGGCCAAGGGTGAGGGCTTGGTTTCCGATGAAATGCTATATTGGAGATGAGTACGAGAACACGGCATTGCGAATTAATGTCTTACCATTGACCAAATGGATATACCACCCATCGTTATCGAAGAGGCCACGAGGACCAAGCTGAAGCATGTATTAGCAGGTCGTTATGCAAAGATCTACGTCTTGTTTCATGAGGTCATGTCGCATACTGATTTGAAATACCGTTGAACCATGATCTCCGATTGATCAATTCCAGCGTTGAAGCAGCGCCCACGAGACTGATGAGATAGCTGAGGGCGACATATCCCGCGTTGTACTCCTTGGGGACGACATGGCCCCGATACGATTCGAGGAGACCATCAATAGGCATTTTTTCAAGACGCAAATGCAGATCAGGAAGAAGAAGAAGGTCATGCCAAGGATATATATTGGACCAGATTAGTATTTTTGGCAAGACGACCAAGGAATGAAGATCGGCCCCAGAGGCGTTAGAGGCGTTGGGAAGGATGATCGACTAAGCGATATTCGTAGTGGAACTGGGGATCAGACCCCGGATGCGTTAGTGGCGCAAAAAATAGTTGAACAGACCGTCGGCAGGCACGGATGCCTTTTAGTAGCGAGTCTTTCAGTCCCTGGCTAGGGATGTCTGGGTCTGGCCCCATGGGATTTAAGCTTTGCAGGCGACGCAGTGGAATGCAGGGATGAGGCTAGACAGAGAAATTGCGTCGGACCAGGTTCGTGGCGCGAGCTATAGCTATCTGGAACAACATGTTCCGTAACAGCCACGGAGTCAACGGGTAACTCTTTCGTCTTTTGCGCGGCTCCCAGATCAAGATACCTAGCTTGAACCCTTAGTCAAGTTGAGTTGTAGATTCAAGTGACTGTGTGGAGGACGATGACATTGTTTGGCGCCACACTTGTTGCTAGTAAAACCACCGTCAAGAAAAAGCAACCTTGTAAGGCTGGTCAGTGGATGGCATAGCGTGCATAGGTGCCATCTTCGGGTTGAAACTAAGAGCACGACCCCGAGTTTCAAGGCCGCCCACAGGTAATTACTCTCAAAGGGGAATTCAATTCATCGGGAATTTATTATCGACGGGACGAAGGATAGAGAAGTGGATGGTTTTTAAGTCATAGTGCGACGGAGCTTGAAGAAACAGTCTGTGTTCTGCTGTCAACTTGTCGTCTTTGCTGAGAGTAGGGCTTCAGCTAATGTAACCTGACACACTCATTTCATTACTTGACTCCTACTCACGAGTCACGCACGACTCATTGTCCCCGTGCTTAGCCGTATTGTTTCTCTGCCCTACCGAGTACACTGTCCGTGGTGGTTGCAGAAGTTTAGCAACCTATCGGATGTAGCCCTCAGAGACATTTAGCTGTGTGGGGTCCATCTTATCATATGTATGTATATCCGGGCCTAGAGATCCATAACTTCGTCATCACTCCTGATAAAAAGGGGACTCTCCAACTTGGTGTAGGCATCTGGGTGACTGTATCTTGGTAATTTCCATCGGTGGCACTTTAAGTTGTTTCGATTCCCCCCCGAGTGGAAGCAAGCTTCCAGGCTCAGTTGTCGCATCTGTAGCGGTACCGCTGTTGATGAGAGATCTGCTGTGGCTGTTTTGGCTTGAGCCGTCAAAGCGTGAGTTTTCGCGACGTCTGTGGTCAAGATGGTGGCTGAGACCAAAGTCTCGATTCCAGACGCCATGCCGGGGGCTGCTGACATTCCTGTCTACCCGGCTGCCCGGTTAGAACGGCGCCACCTTCGGCGAACAAGATGCTCTGAATCCGTGATCGAGTTCACTAAAAAAGGACAAGATGGCGATGTGTGCGAGGCTACGGATACAAGACCAACGTATTAAATCAGTTTGATATCCAGACAAAGAATGACGTTAAGCGAAGTCGAGAACAAGTTTCAGACATCCATTTCCAGCTCGTTAGCCGTGATCCATACCCCGCACGACCTCATTTAAAGGGGTATCGTATCTGGCTGGGGTAAGGTTACCCTGTGCTGTGGCTGCTTATCTACTATCACTCGACCCAACACTCAGCCAACACTAAAACAACAAGGGTTATCAATTATTGGTCAGGTGCAGTAATATCAGAGAAACTCTGTTGTCGGTTTTCATCAATATTGTTGGATCGGTAGTAAACGTGGCTTATAATATTTACAACGTTGGTCTGGTTACCAAGAGTGAGAAAATGGCGTACAATGAGGTTTGGCGTACATCTGTGGCTGTTTGAACTACTGGTAGTGTTATGTCTGTGACAACTCAATTTAGAAATCTGTCACAATTGCCATCTGCTCTCCTCTTATCTCCGTTTAGCTGTCTTTTTTCTTGTTCTTTTCAGGCCCCCTTCAGCCCCGTGCAGGTGGTCCAGGCCAACGGCATCTAATACCTCACAATAACGTGGCGCCTAAGAGCGAATAACCGATACTCATTAATTCCGATATTTGCACATTGCTCGTATTCTCAGTCTCAAACAATTATCATATAGTTAATAAAATTTCGATCTGTTGTCTCCCGTCAATAATTAGGCTTTGCTATTTCCTTTCTCTTCCTCCTGTAATGAAAGATCAAAAACCAAAATGAGGAAGTTTTTGAGCTTAAACATCGCCATGAATTGCAAGCAAGGCATTCACCGAATCGAGCAGGATGGCTCATAAATCAAGCTTCTCAATGACTCCCATCAAATCGTGCGTGGAAATCAGGCTATAGAGCACCAACTAGCCAAATGGCGCATCACTCCTCGTCAACCTGCCGTTGTGTGTCTCTTCTTTATATGTGTTGTTGCTCTAGCTATCGGTCACCACATGTTCTATAGTTCTCCATCAGGAGCGGTCACGCAGTCTGCCGAGTCCCAGCAATGGGCCATTTGGGTAGGATCGCTGTTCACTTTGTTTGCAACTGTTTGCTTCCGAGCCTGCGTCACTACGGCTTTCACGCAAGTGATATGGCGCAAGTTCAGACGCCACGATGTTGAACTATCCGTGATTGATAAGATCTTTATTCTCACTTCGGATCCATTGTCCTACTTGAGTCTTCGAGTTCTACAAACTACTCATCTAGGCGTCCTTTTAGTTGTCATAGCGTGGTAAGCTTCACTATGACATAAATGCTTCCACAAGAAGGTTCTAACGCTAATTCTAGGGGCCTTCCTTTAGCGTCTATCACACCTCCCGCAACACTATCTGTCAGACTTAGCAATAGCATATCAACTACACAAGTCTCCATGCTAAGCTTCAACTGGACTGCCAGGTGGTTGCTTGAACGAAAAACTCTTAACACCACTTGGAATTATTCACAACCCACGCCCATTGTACACTTGTATGCAAAACGCGTTGCGTGCAAAGGTACCATACTGGCTCCTTATGTTTCTGCACCAAACTCAACTCTTCAGTATAGCTTCTATCGTCCATCGATAGTATGCCGTAATAGTACAAAAGACGAGGCACCGAAATTTCCATTCATTGCCAAGGAACTATTGAGAATCAGGATCTTGCTGTTGAGAAACCCACAGCCATTTCGCTTGATCCTGCCAGTGAAGACGGGCTTCTGATCTATGCTGCCTTTCCGTCGACTCTCGACAAACCTAGGTTAGGTGATAAGCGTTGAAATTATAGCGACTCGTGGAAGAGTCCTCCAATCGGCGTGAATAGAACGCAATAGCTATAGGTACAGACTTCAGGTAAAAGTCTCGTATGTTCCCTAGTCAATGCCAGTTTGTGGTTCATACTCTTACCTCAACTCGCGGCCGACAGTCGTGCACTCTACTACGAAGAGGAATAAGATTCAAGACCCTGGTTATGTGAAAGTATCGTCTAGTGCAAAAGGCGCATATCATTCCGTTTTCGATGCCCTTCAAACACTATCTGGGGTTGTTAGCGCCAAGTATGATGTCCCGCATGAAGAACTCTGTCAGGGAGGGAAAAGCTCGGTGCTTGCGACTGGCCCGGCAGCCCGCGACGAGTTTACAAACACCAACTGGATGAGGCAAAACTTCCATAATACTACTATGTAGAACTCCCGCTCAGTCTCCCTTCCCGCAGGAAAAGTGGCTGTGCCAGGATCAGACACTGGCCCGCGCACTTAAACAGCAATATTACTATCAGCTTACAAACTGCACCGGCACTAACGTGAGCATCTACTAGCACAATGCCATATCCGTATGCTGATTGGTCATTAGAACCCAGACGTCTACCGACATCACGGCAGATGTTTCGAGGACCGAGGTACCCTATCAATATTCCCTTCGTCGCCTGGCCCTGTCTTATGCCCTGGGTGTATTTGTCAGCCTCCTCAGCTTATTGGTTGGAGTTTAGGCCATGTGTTATGGGGTCGTCCATGATAACTCATTCTTCAGCTTCGTATATATTACGCGCAATGCCGACTTGGACAACATGGTTGCCAATGCAGGACTATCCCTGGGAGCTGATACAGACGACGGTACACGAGACAATGTGCAGCTCTGGTTTGGCCTACTCAATGACATGACTGAAAGCCACAAAAACGACAAGAATGACAAGCATGTTACGTTCGGACTCAAAGACTCGGTGACGCCGTTGAAGAAAGGAGACAATTGTTACTGAATGAGACTCTATGTGGTAGTTGGTTGCGAGGACAAGAGCCGCAATCGCTTAAATGACGCCGAGATGGATGCATAGCCCATTATCAGTTTAACGTTCTCGGTAGTCTCTTCATAAAATCTATTTTATCTTAGACAAACTTAAAACATACTCGCAAGCTTAATCAGTTGGTCTACTCTCTCGTCAGACCAACGAGTTTTAATTCTGTGCAGTTATTCGGCGGGACAAAAGCAAGCAACCAAGACGAGACGGCCTCGCCTACAGAGTGCTCGTATATGCATAGGCTTATGCCCAATGCAATTTCGGACGGCGGCCCGCGCCTAGTTACAGTGGGATCAGCACGAACTATTCAGGCACTCACCCAATCGTAACTGCGAGTCCGTGAAACTTTTGCTCGGTTGGAGTGATGGACCGTAAACTGACCTACTAGAATCATACTTTTTACGCGGTGGATATGAGCTAGACTGTATGAGGAAGGTCCTGAAGCCATGGAAGGATTCTCGAAGGATTGCCAGGTCCAGGTTTCTTATCCCCCGTTGGTGCCATGCCACTTCGGGATAGTTGCCCGCAACGGCTTACGACAGCCTATAATGGGCTATAATACTCGGTACAGGGTATGAAAAGAGAAATAATATGGGTAGAGGATGACTATTCAGACTGGTCGGATGTCTTTTTGGACCTCAAGCTGACCATAAATGATTTCATGCATGCAGATAGAAGGATCTGGGCTAGTCGAAGGATTGCAGTTGCGTTTTTCAAGTCATCAGATAAATGATCGTACGGTTCGCATCATAGGCTGAATACTCCTCGTATATGAGCGAATAATTCATAATCCAAATAATGCAGATTTATATAAAAGTCAAGCAAAATGCTGTTCCAAGTCTCAGCAACTCAGATGTAACTACTTCACCATGTTCCGAAACACTGTTATCGCTCTTCTCGTCGCTACCGGGGCCACTCAAGGTCAGGCTGCTTTCACACTGAAGAAGACATATGATTCCAGCAACTTCCTGGACTCATTCAACTTCCGAGACGTAAGAAGACCTTATGACCGATAATTTATCAATGTGTCATTGACTTGATGTAGCGTGCCTACTTTGATAGTATCGACCCTGGCTATGAGGGCGATCCGACTGGCGGCTCCGTCAACTACTTGAGCAGAAGTCAAGCAGTGAGCTCCGGTATTGTCAATACCAACAACGGCAAGATTCTCCTCGGAGTGAACTCTGTCGACAAAGCGGCGCTCCTCACACCTGGAGGATCCAAGCATGGACGTGGAAGCGTTCGTCTTGAGTCCAAGGAGTCATACAGCTCGGGCATCCTGATTGCTGATATTGAACATATGCCTGGAGTCGCATGCGGTGTCTGGCCCGCCTAGTGAGTTTTTCCCTTGTTGTGATGATACAAAATATTTTCTGACGTTCGTAGCTGGTCTTACAACTTTGATGAGGATCCTGTTGGTGAGATTGACATCATCGAGGGTATCAACGCCAATCAGAATGGCAACTATGTCTCCCTGCACACTTGCGGAGCATGCATCTTCAACCGTCCCGGAGGCCTTGAGCCTAGGAACAATTGCAACATTGGCGGCTCCGATACCCGGTACTGTTCAGACGGAGTGAACTAGTCAGTGAATCGACAGTCTGTCACAATGCTGAGCTAACACACATAGTTCCGGATGTGGCAACACCATGCCATCTGGATCCTACGGCAAGAGCTTCAACGCCAACAAGGGCGGCATTTACGCCACATGGTTGACAACCGAGGCTGTCAAGATCTGGTGGTTCCCTCGCAACAGTATCCCCGCTGATATCAAGAACGGCAAGCCAGAGCCCAACACCTGGGGTCAACCAGCCACGACTCAGTTTGTCAATGCTAATGGCAACTGTGATGTTGGAAAGTACTTCAAGAAGCAGACTATTGTAAGATACCCTTAAAGGCACACTGTGAGTCATGCTGACCATTGCAGATTTTCAACACAGCGTTCTGTGGAAGCAACATCGACCAAGGAATCTGGAATCAGGAGTGCAGAGCCTCGACTGGCTATGCTACCTGCGATGATTATGTCACCAACCAGCCTGCTGCTTTCAAGGAGGCTTACTGGACCATCAACTCCCTTAAGCTCTACCAGTGATTGGTGTGATTTTAGAAGGATAGGCATTGGATCGCTGTCGGATTTGGATATATGATCGATTAGTCACGTTCTGACAAATTACTGCTGTAGGACTTGAGGAGACTGGGAAGATGTACAAAGTTTATGGTATATAGTTACTATCGAGTTGCTGTAAATATATACAAGCCACAGGACGATTTGTCCCTGGCGACATCAAGAAAAGCATGGCTCTTTTGAGAATAGGTAGCTCCCTAAGAAGTGAAGCGAAAACTTGGGTGGTCGTCACCCAGATTGTTCTTCTCGTCATCTGGTAGATTATATCTATCATCTCGTTTGCCCTCATCTCTCAATCTGTTCTCTCGTTGTATGTAGAACAAGAAGATGAGAGAGCTGAGAACGCAGAGCCAGACAAGGCCAAGCCCCAATCCAAAGCCCAGGGGGTATGTTGGAGCCTGAGATGTGACAAACATATTGCTAGTACACGGTTAGCGACAGCTGTTTCAGGGAAGTACTGAGTATCCACGAACCTGGCAATAATTCCGCCCACGTTGCCTATGCCGACCTGCATAGCAGAAGCGACTCCAACCTTGTAATGACCGGACATGTTGTTGCTCAGCCAGACCAGTACAATCGGCTGAGCAATGTAGCCACCGCCAACAATGCAGAAGAGAGAAAAATATCGAACCCCGACAGTGACAGACATCATGTTGAGTAGGATAACATATCCAATGGTTGAGAAACAGCAACCTCCTATGATGAAACCCGAGCGATGCTTCAACTTATCGCTCGCAATCGCAGAAACAAGAGCGCAAACAGTTGCAAAGATGAAGATGGGGATCGACATAATCTGTGCGCGAATTGATGTCCAACCTAGCTGTTTCAGAATGGTTGGGGTGAAGAAGGAACCGGCATAGCTGGTGGTCACGATGCCCATGTACATAAGAACGCTTCGATTGTCAGTAAGATCGCGATGGAAGAAGGGGATATTACTATTGGCTTACCCAAGATAGATCTTGATATCTGAGAATATTCGCTTCGCCGTCTTGGCATTCCAAGTGTTCATATGTGTATCCTTTCTATCCTCGGCAAGTCGATTAATAAGAAGCGCTCGCTCATCGTCGGAGAGGAACTTTGCTGTCTCGGGCCAGTCTGGAATAAACCAATAACTAACAACGGCGATGATAACAGTGGCGATGCCTTCAAGGATGAAAATCCATCTCCAACCGCCGTACCCAGCGACTCCATCCATGTGAGCGATGGCATAAGCCAAAAGACCACTAAAAGCGCCAGCAATGATACTGGCCGAGAAGAAGAGGTTAAAACGCCACTGAAGTTCATGGCGGCAGTAGTACATGCTGAGAAGATACACACAAGCAGGAAAAAAGCCTGCCTCGAGCCCACCAATAATGACACGGCAGACGATCAAACCGGCAAAGGATTTTGTAAGACCCTGGCAGATGGTGACAATACCCCATCCTGTCATGATAGCTGAAATGAAGAGCGACGGTCTCATATTCTTGAGAAGAATGTTGCAAGGGACTTCGAGTAGGATATAGAGAATAAAGAAGGTAAAGAGAGCAATATTGTAGTCCTGGCCGGTCATGTTGAGGTCGGCCTCCAAGCCCTGGATCCGAGCATTACCGATGTTGATGCTGAGCACATCAGACAGTGGAGTCTTGTATGGATGCTATGAAATAACTTACCGATCAATAAAGGCACAGAGAAAGAGCAAGAAGAGAATGGGAACAAGATTCAGGTCGACCTTTCTTATGAGTTTCTTCTCCAGTACGGGATCAATCATC
Organism: Fusarium pseudograminearum CS3096; assembly: GCF_000303195.2. Lineage (NCBI taxonomy): Eukaryota > Fungi > Ascomycota > Sordariomycetes > Hypocreales > Nectriaceae > Fusarium > Fusarium pseudograminearum. Next base: position 4,519,995 of record NC_031954.1, on the reverse strand, counting down.
TGCTGTTCGGCTTTCGGGTTCTCATCTTGGCTGATCCTCACTTCGGTCGCTGCCTCGTCGATTTTATCTGACATTTTGATGTCTCGATGAGATGGAAGATCAGATAAGATTTGGTGTTGTTGATGCTGATCTTCTCTGTAAGCAGCATCTCAGAGTAAATGACGAGAGACTGGTTCTGAGAATGACAGGGAAGTCTATAGTTTAAATCGAGTCTGTATCCTATCTCGTCAATTCCTTGCTATGGAAGTGATCCGGAAATCGGAATCGGGAATGCGACGGATGTCACTTACCCCGCGATTTCATGTGAGGCTATCACAAATCTCTGGGGAAGTACGGGATAGTTCGTTGGTAGTTGTGCGGGGTTGATCCATGCCAGGTTGAGAGCGGAATCAAGTTGACCTTTATGAAGGTATAATTGGTTGAATCTGATGCATCAAGTCATACCCTTGGAAAAGCAAACAAGCTTATCCAGATTCTGATGCGAGACCCTTCGGATTTGATTCCGAGGTAGTGACCAACACTCGGAAAGGGATATCTGCCATGGGTGCAAGTGTTCCTGGTAAGCGTACAATTGCCGTTTCATTGCTGCATGATTGATAGATGGATCCTCCAACATCGATGCACTAAGTAAATACAGACAGCTGAGTCGCAGGCTTGATCTACACTACCTAGACATCACCCAACCATTACTCAGTTATGATATCAAAGTCCCTGAACTGCACTGCAAACGACCCGCCGTTTTCTGTCCCATCCCCCTTGGGCATGCAAGCAGCTACACCAACCCAAACATCCCGCTGGGGCTTCATATCAAATACCCACGTCAACTTCCTCAACGGTGTCCTCTTTCCATCAGACTCAACGACGTAAATCCAGAGAGATCCATTTTTCTTTTCCATTTCAAATGTCGCAATATTCGCGCCCAATTTAGTCAAACTCCAATCAGAGTATGGTTTGCCGGCTGCTACAGAGGCGAACAGCTGGTCATCAACTAGCTCGATGCCAGCTTTGATCCATGTGCTGGGTGATTCGTGAAGGCGCGACTGTCCATCGGCATCGACAGTCGGATCAGACTCGGGCATAAATAAGATGAGGCCGCCCTGGGAGTACGGTGCTTGAAAACTGGCTAATATCGTGACCTGGGCCCTCTTGAACGAATCTAGCGTAAGAGGAGTTGCATAGATGGGGCCGTTGAAATCGTCTCTTCCTCCAGCAGAAGAAGGGGTCCGCCAGATATCGGGTCCTGCGACGGCTTTGAGTTCAAAAGGCTCCGCTGATGGGTCGTGTGGTAAGCGAGGCTGCTCGGAAGTACCCGAGAATAAGGTGAAGTTCATATTTGTGGAAATGTGAGTGTTGAAGAATGATGGTATGGTATAGCACTTGAAGTTGTTGATGTCAGAAAATGCCAGCTGCTTTTCTCTGTTTCTCACGTTGGTGCGGGGGAGATCTTATATGGCAGCTGTTAACCAGACGATGGATCTCGCAGTGGAGTCACTCCCAATTAGAGGCCATGTTATGACGGATGATTCATGATCAGGACTCGTCAGTGGAGTTTATGAGAAGGGATTTGTTGGGTTACTGGCCGGATCTAGTAGTAGTAGACACTCGTTGCTGACAAGACTGCCTAATCTGGAATCGTGACAATAAGCGATCCTAAGAAGCGGAAGACGCCACCTCTGTGTAAAACCCTATGAGCAAACTTGACAGCTCGAAAGGGCGCTGTTATGAGAAAACACACAAACATCGACATACATTTTACGCAGCTTAACTTTGTACCTTATATCTCATAGCTGATAACTTTGCCTGGGTATCGCGAGATAGAGATAATCGTCACTGTCGAGATTACCAACTGGATCGGAGCTCACACAATTAGGGGTAGATGCTCGGCAAACTTGATGAGACTTGAGTAGCGAATATAACACTGACAGGTGCCACAGTTCATACTCATACTGAGACTGGGATGTCGAGATGGTTTGGAGTGTGACTATGCACCACTCTGTATTGTAAGCAAGGCACAGGTTTAAGGAGTGCCGACAAGTTGCTAGTCAGTAACTGTTGCTATCTACACGAAGCGAGATTCAGATGGCTATCGAATAATCGCCTCATACCTATTCCATGTCTCACGACTTCGCCTGTAAAGTTGATCTTCACCAAAGTCTTGGCTCATTTAGCATCGGCAGATTTCTCCGAATTCTCAATTGTGGTCCATTATTTGGAATGTTCATGTTTCTTCGACGACTGGACTTGATGGCTGGCCAAATGTTGCAAGAGGAAAAATTGAATGTACGGCTCAACAGAATTACGCATATCCTAAGGTTCATTATTGCCGTATGAGTCTAGACAGCTACTGTGTCATGTGCGTGTTAAGACAGCTAAGTTTTAATGATAGGAACCTTGTCGGATAATACACGAAGTTTTCGATCTGCGCAAACAGATTAACCTTGTTGTCATTTAGATAGATAATTTAGGCTTTTGGCTACGATTGAAGAAATAAAATATAAATATGTTTCTTCTGCAGCCAATTGTTGTTCTTGAACTTGTCATCACTGTATTCCAAACATCTCATCAATCTCATTCATCATGTCTTTAAACACAACCACGTCCCTTCTTCTTCCAGAGTACCGCGGCCACTTTGTCGCCGAAGTCGTTGGCGCTAATCCCACGGCCACTACTTTCGTCCTTGACTGTGACTGGGACAAATACCCGTGGGACGGCGATGATGATTGCCACGTTACCAAACGAACCTTTGTCGTCGGGCCATGGGCTGACAAGACGCCAACACCTGGATCTCCTACAAAAGGTGTCTACAAAGAGATCTATGTCGAGAAAGCGCTTGAAGAGGAAGTGGACGATTGCTCTTTCTCTGCCGAGTGCCAAATGAGCAAGACATGGGCCGAGATGTGTACCACAGCCAATATTGGCGGAAACGCCCGCTATGGCCCTACAGCAACGTTTCCGCGTGCCACTGGCATGGTGTTGGACGAGTTCTACGATGTTTATGGTTACGGAGCTTTCGACTGGATTCCTGTGACGGTCACAGCTGGCCAGAAGTATCTTTCGGCTGCCAAGACTGATGTCGCTGCTTCTACTGAAGCATACCATACAAGCGACGCTCAACCTGCGAAAGAAACAATAACAGGAGACGAACCTATTAAGAAAGATATTGTTACTCTCGAAGGCAAGGCCTCACCCACAGAGGTTACTGCCAGTGGTGCTTGCGCAAAACGTGTTTTGAGTCTTTGGGGTCTGGTTGGATTGGTTGCGGCTGTAAGTTTCTTGTAGATGGTCAACTGGATTTTTTAAAAGGCCTGGCCTGAGATAAAATAAAAAGATTCGTCACAACCTGCATTCTTATTAATGAGCCATTGGTATAAATATGCGAGCTTGTTGGGCTTCTGTCACCCACGTCGTTATCAACCGCCGATGAGAAACAGTAAACAAATAAATACCATTTTTACTACAGCTCGATTATAAACCTGATTGCTTCAGTTGCTAGCAAGTCTGGCTCACCAGCTCTGTTGGGAGGAGACAATCTCCTGAACGAGTTGGAGTTAATCCAGGATCCATGTCAATTGTGAAAAAGAACCGCAGCACTAACAGACTGCGATTTGTAGTATGTGATAGACTGATAAGAATTATGTACCGCTGTCACAGGCCGAGCTACTTGATAAGAGAAGTGTTTTAAAGAGATGGAATACAGAACATCATACAGCACTAGACTATCCAAAGGGCCAGGAGATTTTAGCTATTAATTTATTAATATGATTTGGAATGAATTGTTTATTCCTGCATCTCGCTGCCATGAAGTTACAGTTTGGTGCCTTAGGCCAAATTGAGCCACTAGCCAATCATATCTATCGTGTGGTCTCCACCTTGCGTCACCTGACATGCTGCCTTCCTTCGTCTCCGCCTGGCCGATTCAATTGTGCCTCTCATTGCCATCGCCATCGCCATCCATCGCCAACTATCCTCACAACGTCGCAATACAGCACAACACACCCGAGATCCTGTGAATCGTCGCTGCAGTCCGTGTAAAACGCCGACTTGTACCCATCGAACGAGCGACTGCGCCAGTCTGCCCCTTCGTTGGAACAACCGGGGACTGTGGAAGGGTCCTGGTTCAGTCCTGCCAGCTATGCTCTGGAGGACTGGCGCTTGGTCTGCCAGCTATGCTCTGGAGATCAACGGGTCGCCTGTCGACGAAGCTGGTTCTCTGGTCCGTTTCGCGCTGTATTGTTTCCGAGTGAACTGGTAAGTCCAGACTTTGTCTAACTAACCACCTCCCCTTTATATATACATATAGATATGTCCAACATAAACATCAATAAATCGACACCTGCTGTCATCGAATGGCCATCCGGCGACACGGCCCATTTATTAGTCGAGCCCGACCCCAAGTACGCCAACATAACATTCACGACGCGCTTCGATGCGACCACCTCGTTCTTCGAACTGAGCATACCGATCAAGATCAAGCATACCAGACTAAAGGATGACAAGGAAGGAGACAACAGCGTATCGGCACTCTTGCTGCGTATTTGCTCTTCTACCGTCGATACCTTCTCCTTCGCCTCTAGCACAAAAGCTCCCAACGCCGTACAAAAGAAGCTCGCATCTCGCACGACGCGTCTCGACTTCCAACTCGACCGAACTATTGATGCACTTGTTCCCAAAAATGCTCAAGAGCCTCTTGTACCAGCTCGTGGGCAATCAGGGTTAGTTCTTGATGCTGTCCGCCAGATCTCAAATACAACTACCTTATCTGTCTACATTCAAGACACCATTTTGTCCGATACTCAGTTGCAATCAATTCGTGACGCATGCGGCCAAGGCTGTTCCAAGCCAATTTGTAGAGATGATCACCACTTCTCCAGCCTCTACGGTGGTAATGGAGCCAAGGTCATTCGTCTATCGGCCGAGACTGGACAACTCCCTCCTTCGTATCACAAAATCGGGTCGCCACCGCCGAGCGCTCCCATCAATCCGTTAAAGAGACGGCGCCAAGATTCCGAGGCTGAGCGCAGTGATACCGCGACCGAATTACAAGCCCTGCTCGGAAAGATGGAGGCGCGAATGCTAGCAAAGATGGAGGAGCGCCTGAAGGGGCTGGAACACGAGAAACACACCTCGAGAGAAGACCTAAATAAACGCATCGAAGATCTCGAGAACGAGAACCAACGCTTGAAAGAAAGCATGGAAGAACGCGTCAAAGGCCTGGAAAGCGAGAACCAGCATCTTCGAGAAGGCATTGACAAGTTGCGCGCACTCCTTGAGAATCAGAGTGACGACATCGATCGCGTTGGAGAACAGACCTCGGAGAACACCGCCGAGTTGGTTACCATCGACGATGAATTGACCCATGTCAGGCACGATGTCGACGAGTTGGTGGTCAAGACCGATTCTCTCGAAAGAGGCGACTTGGTAGAGATGGTTAAGAGTGATGTTCTCGAATACATAAGGATACGCCTCTGGGGGAACGATTGAAGTGCATGCCATCGACTTACAATCCTATTACTACCGTCTCCCGTCCAAGTGATTTGACCTTGGCCATCCTAGCCTGCGACCTCAAACAGTTGCCAGCATTGTTCGCGTCCATTCCCCATCCCTTGTCGTCAAGCGTACGACCAACTAGTCTACTCCGACCGTCTATCTGTACTATGCATTCTCCCATCGTCGTCGTCCCATTCCTTCCTCGGTCTAATGGCGCTGGGTGTTGTTTTTGTATTGTTTAACGCCGGGACATTCTTCACAGAGGACGAATAGCACCTGGCTATCCAATTGTTTGCAGAAGAAGAACTGAAGTGAAAGTGCTGTATCATCCACCCTCTAGCTCTGACCCTATTGTCGACGGTCAGCTAGTTGGGCGCTTTTATCCTTTGTATGAACCTCCCGACGTCGAACAATACAGCAGCAACACCCTCCTCCAGCACGCCGGGTCGAACACGATGGCCATGTCGCATAAGCTACATGTTGTTCAGTCTGCCAGATCTCACATTGGCGGTGATTACTGTGGTCCTGGCCTCACCCACAAGCGTTTCTACCCTCTAGGGTGCCGCTGTCACCTCCATCGACTCTATCCACCTACTCGTTGTGTCCACATTTGCGGGTGATCGACTGTCTGGTCAATAAGGTTCGAATGGTTCGCCATGTTAAGGCTGCGTTGCCTGTCGGATGCTAGCTGCAGCTCTGCTGGCCTCCGGAGCTAGGTTGCTACACCGCAAACCTCAAGGTAAGACGTCTCGGCGTTCTCTATCCGAATTTCTACTAACTGTGCCAGCCTTCAAAACCCCTCTGCCGACCCCGAGCCCGCTGCGTTCTGATCAATGAGACACGAGACCCCATCACCCTACACAATGCGCCGCTGGGAGTATACAGCCTGGAGCGTATCTTGATGCATGGTCGCTCTTTGTATACCAAAGGACGTCTCGTGTGTGGATAGAGGTCATTGACCGCGACCACTTGGGAGATGCCCAAATCATGAGTGCACACGCGCCAATCATTTGAAGGTTGACAAGGTCATTGCCACACGGTGTCTGTTACTCCTTTCGAAATTTTACGAGATATGTTTCTCGACAACACAGGGAACATGGGAAATGCAATCTCTTCCATTATCTGGCCACAGTGCATGCATGTTGCCACTATCGATATTGTCAATAGAGATGAGATTGCATAATATTTATTGAAGGCTTAACTCCGTTTGAGTACCCATCTGTTGATAATGCGTCTCAAGTCAATCACAAATAGATCTGCTTGACTCAGTAAGACTTGAATAAGAATAGTATTATCTTGCGAGAGAGAAAACAGTTAGGCTAAATAGCAATTCGGAGCATTATATAAGCACAATACAGGTTTTTTCCACCTAACGGGCTTGGGGTATATTATCAGATGGTAGCTCCGCCGGTGACATAGCCTCGTGACTATCAAGCTCCCACGGGTGCTGTTGTTGCTGCATCTGAGGTTCCTTAGGCTCTTGTGCAGCTGAAGCGGCACTTGACTGCCTAGCCCTCCTCGCTCGAAGCACAAACCATCCCAACGCAGCAAGTCCAATAAGAGCTACAACTCCAACGCCGGCCCCAATGCCTGCCTTGGCTCCAGTGCTCAATCCCGTATTACTCGATGAGGGGTCACTCGAAGAAGTACTAGTCGAAGAAGTAATCGTTTCAGTTCCGCTGTTGGTTGCAGAAGTTGTGGTTCCAGACGTCGTCGATGCGAAATCGGAGGAATGCCATCGGATAGGGAGACCAATGGCATTTGCTGCAGCTCCGCTAACAGTAGTCCTTTTCCAGTCTCCTCCAACAACTGATTCGGAAACTATCACCTCGACTGTACTTGGCAGTACAATGGTGCAGAGATCAGTGCTGTACCAAAGGCCAGCCTGTTTCTGTTTGACAACTAAATGAACTGGATCACTGTCAGCATGACCCCTCACCAGACATTACCTTCATACCTTGGACAACATGTAGCTCTCGTTTCGCCGCCAACTGTCGAACTACACGCTACTTCAAATCCGCTGGGACATACACCAGGGGAGTAATAAAAGGTTGAACCTAGTTCCAAGCTACTTGGAAAGCAGTCAGAGTTACTCCCCGAGGGACCCAACTGCATGTAGGTACACGCGCTGGGCGCACCAGTGCCACCAGCTTGACATGTAATTTCATCGCCTGTATATCTATACTTGTAATACTGAAAGCATGACTTGGCAGGTGTAAAGGTTGTTGTGAGATCTGGCGCCTGTGTTGTCATGGCTGCAATATTCACAGGCAAATGGATGATCTGTTCGAGTGGAGATGACAGAGGAGGAAATAATTCGTCGAGGCAGATTTCGCGAGGAGAAATGAAATGACATTTGATCCTGTCAGCACAAGAGGCACAGTTGGACCGGGATGATTGTTGGGTGAGATGCAAGCCGTGAAACGACAACCAACATCCAACGGTCACTCCGCAGTCTTACAGCCTTACCCGCCAGGAACCAGAAGATAACCTTAGCGGCAGTGTTCTCAGTAATATCCACAAGATCAACATACAGGGATTGCATAAGGAGAACATATGGTGGACCTCTAGGGTAACAACTAACATATATCTACCTCTACTTGCTGTGATAAGAGTCAATAGAAGATGGATTTAGCTTTTAGCTCATCAGATAGATCATAAAGAATCTTAACATGGTCCAAATACATGTCCTATAAAGCAACGGTCTTGTTGGTGTTAACATATCTGGGTTGCTTTTGTTGTACTGACATCTTTTGCCCAAGATCAGATTGATCAACTAACACTCACCATCCCTCAATCCGAAAACAGAAAAACGCGTCGCTTGCCGTGAAATTGTCTTGAAGAACTAGTATAATCATCTAATAGCTACCATTAAGTGTTAAGCATTACCGTCTGTCGTTAGAACTCAAGAATGTCTGCTGGTTTGTTGATACACGCCGCCTCAACACGCTACTCTAACCTAGTTTTTCTTTTATTCATATCGATGAGGCTATCGGTCACTCAGTTTCCAAAAGACATTGTCTTTTCGTATATCCAGCGTGTTCCAACATACTTGTAACGTTACCGAATATCTACTCCTGATACATTGTTGACATCCCCAAACAGGGATATGAGTGAGCTCGGAAAAGACCCACCTCGCGAATGACCGAGTCGAGAGGGAGCCCAGAGGCTGGAAGGATCAATAGACAATCTTCTAGACATGCTACTTGTGGATTCGGCTCGACTACCTTAATTATGATAGCCGCAACATCTCCATGACACTCCAAGGTGATAGGTTCCTGAGCCTCCACTCTCCACAGCCTTACATAGTCTTGTCTGCCAGAAACAAACTGATAATCCTAACAACAATGTTCTTGGCAATGAATCCTTTTCAATGCGCGACGGTATTCCATGTTGCAATACAAAGCATCACTTGGAATCCTGCTATGGAACTCATCTCGGCAAACGCTTTGGGACTCTTACAGTCGGTCAGGCTCAGCATACCACACGATGAGTATATATAGGCTATCCTGTTCCGTAGAAAGACTGAAAAAATAAGTCTTCATCAGTCGCCTTCACAACATCAACAAAGACAAGATACTCCGCTATCACTTGAACACCATGAAGACCACCACTGCTCTTTTGGCACTTGCTGCCGTTGCAGAGGGTTCCCCTCTATTCACCAAGCGTGACGACGATGATGTCTTTTCAGACAAGAGAAAAATGTGTAAAGGCTGGGATCTGAGAACTGCTGAGGGCGTCGAAGAGCTTTGGAAAAAGACTGAAGCTGGAATCGATCTTGAACTGTTCATCAACGGTCATCCTGGTACGTATCCCCCTCTCACAATACTCATTTCAAGTACTAACTATATCATACAGAGCACCAAAACAACTGGCTCAAGAATCTTGAAGATCGAGTCATGGGCGGCACCGACGGCAAGTCCGGTGCAAGCGGTTGTGGCCTCATTGGGACATCTTGCAACCCCATGGGTGGCATCGGCTGCGAAGCGCAGTTCGAGAAATACGGCACGACATTCATCAACAAGAACTCGTACTGGATCTTCCCGTCTGTCAAGGGCATGCACGGCAAATTCGCTGAGCTGCACCGCCAGCTGACCACCGAGACTCTTATCAACGGCCTCAAGATTCCCAAGATGATAGAGGAGATGAGAAAAGCCCTGCTCAGATGAAGGGCTGGATTTCTGCCGCCGCGAGTATGGGAAATGCCCTTGGAGGTCTGATTCCTGGAGTGGTATGTTTGATATCTCAACGTTTATTATCTATAACTAATCATGAATATTACAGGGCTCTGGTATCTCTGCTGGTTTGGGTCTTATATCTGGTCTCATGTCTGGCCTGGCACTTGAAGACGAAAAGGATGATGGAGCTGCAACAATCTCCGCCGGTCTCGCCGATATCTTCAAAACGGCTTCGGCCAAGCTCGAGGATACTCTCCGAATCGCCACCGGTGGCGGCAGAAACGAAGACGAGTACAACTCTCTCCCCGCTCCCAAATGGGACACCTACCAAACCAAGATCGCCAAGCTGTTCAGCGGCTGGTTCCTACTCGATGACGACGAGACTGTCCGCGTCACGCTGGGCTCAATTACGAACAACATCCAGAAGAAGGTTGCCAATGACGTTATGAAGGCCTCCAAGCTGCACCTCGTTGCCGATAAGCTTGGCGGCAAGGATTCGCGGGAGAAGTGCGGTTACTCTACCGGCCGACAATGGCTACCTCTTCGTGATGGTGAGGAGTACTGCTGGTACATTATGAAAAACGACCCCAACCACACTCGACAGGGCCAGTGGCATGAGGTTGGGGCAGATATCTATGAGAAGATGGCTTCGTATGGTCTTGGTGACCGTGAGACGTACTACAAGTCTCTTATCGACTGCGCCCTCAACAAGGGAGACAAGGATGATGTTGATACGAGCAATCTTGTCCAAGGAGAGATCCCTCGCTGCTTCTTCAACTTGCCTGCTGTGTTTGTGGAACATGACAGCTCACATGGCTGCGGAAGTCCTTTTGACAGTCACAATTGTGACTACCGCAAGGGAACCCCTCTCAAGTGATGCGCATGTGATATCACTGACCGCTAATCTTCTACTGTATATATTTCATACCGTTATATGTCTTTGTATTATTAGCAGTATCGATTAGAACTCCAATCCTATTTGATAGTCTTACAAATCGCAGTTCTGGACCTTTTGCTTTACTTGGTAGCGTGACATTACAATGCGAGGAAATCAGGTTGAAATCTCTGATCCTGGAAGAATCGAGCATAGTGCAAAGCAATGTGACCTTGGTGTATACTACGGACCCGAGAAGAAGCCCGTTTTCTTGGACTGCGGCAGGTATTTATGATTCTGGAGAAGCTCGGATGTGCTGCTCCGTTGTGACCTATAACTTGCATCTCGTATATGTTTCAATGACCAATCGTGCGTCTGTTTGAGTTTCCATGTGATAATCACGGCAGTTCTGTATCGTGGAGTGCCTGATATCAACCGTGCACTAGGGCCGGGAGGTGTGCAAGTAAACATTCTCGGAAACAGAAGAGTGTCCCGCTAGATATATGATTGGCAGTGTTAGGGTATCAGGTTTCGGATTGGACTAGGAGACCCTGCAATACCCATGGCATAAGGTCCACGGACTGTACTGGACTGCAGAGTAGCAAGCCGATAGAGATAGGTCCACATGCTGCTATGTACGGATATGGCCGTCCAGTTTAGGAACCGGTCTAATCAGGAGCAGGGTACCCTGGCAATGCCCAGCATAAAAATATACCCGAGCGCTAAGCCACGCCTTTGACGCATCAGTCACGTTGTGAAATCTTATTGATTGTGCAGCCTTGTGGCCTGCTGAACTTGATATTGGTCGTCTTTTTGTTGAATTATCATGTATACACTGCTATGGCTGCTACTGTCTTGGAATTACTCACTAAAAGTGTTAAGCGCCCCCAGACCATCATCGCGCACCCATCACACATGGTATCAGTTCATGATGATGTCAATTGCGAGGATCGATGCCTGATGGATACTATTGCATTACATATTGAGGAGACACAGTATGCAACTGCAACACAAATGTATCCACTGTACCAGTTGAATTTTGCCTGCATATGAGATAGACTTCGACCCCCATTCCGATATAATTGGGTATCTATCGCATGACATGATACGCGAGTCCTGCATAATATACCCACTCACGGGGTCTTGTTCGGACCCGAGTAGTACTAGGGATAGAGAGAGGCAGAGAGAGAGTTCTTGTACTATTTGTATATAAGAACTTTTGCAAGATCTGAATTAGAAAGTTGTGGTTCATCACTAAAATCAACATACACAATTGTAACAACCTTTTATTGAACAGAAGCCATGTCTGTCCTCTCCATCCTCCTGGATGGTGAAGTAATACACCCGATGGTGTTACTGCCACTTGCAGCTGTAGCCATGGTAAGCCTTCTATCCTGGTAGCAAGTTTCTGTATCATCTGTATGCCGACTAACAATTTCAAGCTCGTCGTATATACACTCTTTTGGGCTATTTACAACCTTTTCTTCCATCCTCTTAGCAAGTTCCCTGGTCCAAGACTCTGGGCCATCTCAACCATTCCCTACATTCGAAAACTTGCAGGTGGTGAATGCCACTTCACGATACTTGAGATGCACAAGAAGTACGGCCCTATTGTGCGAGTCGGTCCAAATGACCTTTCTCTCAATCACCCAGACGGAATGAAGGCCCTTCGTGGCCATCGCAAGACCGGAACTGGGGAGAACAGCAAGGAACCGATTAGCACATCAATGAATTTCGACAACATCATCGGCGCCGATCGAGAAAATCACCAGCGTTACCGTCGTTCCCTTGCCCACGGCTTCTCCCAGCAGTCCATGACGGCCCAACAGCCCATCATCCGAGGATATGTTGACAAGTTAATGAAGGGACTGCATGCAGTATCCGACAATGGTACAAAGCCTGTTGATATTGCGACCTGGTACAACTTCACCACCTTTGATATTATTAGCGATCTAGCCTTTGGTGAGCCTTTTGGATGCCTTGACACCGGGAAGATTCATCCTTGGATTACCCTCATGTTCTCAGGCGTTAAGGAGGTGTCCTTCACCACCGCTATGGCTCGCACCCCTTGGCTCAACAACCTTTGGAAGCTCGTCACTCCGAAGCAATCAATGACCAAATGGGCAGGGCACGTGGAAACGGCGAGGGAAAAGGTACGCAAGAGACTGGCGTCTGAAGAGAAACGCCCTGATTTTATCGAGGCCATGTTGGAAAGAACAGGAGCATCTGGAAATGTAAGTGAGCCGAATTAATGTTTGGCTTGGTCATGATGCTGATTCGTCTCCAACGATAGCAAATGACTTTTGAAGAACTAGCCTCCAACGCACAAATTCTCATCCTTGCTGGTTCCGAAACCACCGCGACGGTACTCACAGCAACAACCTACTTCCTGGCCAGCAACCCCGAGACTCTGAAGAAGGTCGTCAACGAAGTGAGGTCGGGATTCGACTCCGAAAACGAGATTGATATGCACAGCGTAAATAAATTGACCTACATGTTGGCCTGCCTGAACGAGGGTATGCGTATGTTCCCACCTGTCATCAACGGAACATTGCGCCAGATTCGTCCCGAAGGAGATGACATTATCGGTCACTATATTCCCGGTGGAGTATGTACTATCTTGAAACCCCATCAGTGACCTCTATTAACATTCTCTCAGGCTACAGTAGATATCTGGCAATGGGCTGTTCATAACAACCCAGACCATTTTGCACTTGCTGATCAGTTTGTCCCTGAGCGCTGGCTAGAGAATAATGACCCGCGCTTCGCAAATGATGCAAAGCAGGCAGTGAACCCCTTCTCACTGGGCCCTAGAGACTGCATTGGCAAGAAGTAAGATATCAATCCCTCTCCATCCTGCCAAGTTCACCATGACTGACTTTTCTCTAGTCTGGCATATGCCGAGATGCGCATGATTCTTGCCCGCGTTCTCTGGAACTTTGATGTTAGCCTGCATCCTGACACTCCAGGATGGGACAAGAGAATAAAGTCTTATATCATTTGGGAGAGAGGAGCCATGAATGTGATGCTCACTCCCCGAGACACTGAGTAAAAGCACAAAGGCTGCTGATTTGATACAATTATATACTTACACCATCAATAATTTCTTTTGTTCAATGGGGGATCAATATTTGTGTTTGTGAAAGGACAGAAGGGACAAATTGATCAACATCAAATCATCAATACATCATTTGATACCTCGCGACTGGAGTTCTATACAGCTCCCTCGGTTTCTTATCATGTGATATTATGTTGTGCTTCCTCGCAAAATGCACGTGATAAAATCAGGCTGCCATCTTGGTACATTGAGAGCCCTTATGTCAGGCTTACTATCTTTCCACCTTGAATCCTTCACTAATACCCCGTCATTACGTCTGTCATCACAGCTTCTACAGTACCTCCCAGCCAGACATAGATTGTTCCATGGCTGTCAAACTGATCATTGTGCTTTAACTCGTGCTACCAAGTCTGTCATCCAGTATGAACTTTCTCAGAGGGCTTCTTCAGCCGCAACAGAACATCGATGACCCTATCACGCATGTTCAACAATTGAATCTCCTTGCGGAGAAATCACATTCTAGATACCTGTCATATCAATCCTTGGCTGATCTGGACAGAAGTATCAGTTATTATCGACAAGCGATAGAAAGAATACCCAGCTCGTATCCGTCTGAACACGCTGGGCTGCTGAACAACCTAGCATCGCGCTTGCTGGATAGATATGATCGAACAACAAAGATAGCAGACCTGGATGAAGCTTGCGAAAAACTACGACAGGCCATAGAGCTGGCTCCTCCTACCTATCCTCAGCGCGGGGCGCTTTTAAGCAACTTGGGAATCCAGCTTGCTCAGAAATACACACAAACTGGTCAGATACAGTGCCTAGAAGAGGCTGTTCAAGTTTCACGAGAAGCAGTCGCGTGTACTGCTGAATTGGACCTTGACCGTCCTGCATTTCTCTGCAACCTTGGCCATAGGCTTGGGCAATATTACTCGGCGTCTGGTAAAAGGGAATACTTGGATGGATCTATCAGGGCTTTCCGAGCTGCCAACGTTTCCACATATCAAGGTCATACACATAGGCTGGCAATATTGGTCAGCTTTGCATTGCAACTAGGAGAGAGATACTCATCAGAAGGAAATCTTGATGATCTCGATGAGGCAATTATCTTCGCAAAACAAGTTTTAGATGAAACTGAAGAGAAAGATCCCTGGAGACGTGACAGGATGGGCACCCTTGCAGATCTACTCTATTATAGATTCAACCGGACAGGAGGGATATTTGACTTGGACGAAGCCATCCATATGAGAAAGAAAATCGTTCGTGCGACTCCTAAATCACAAAAAGGCAGACCTGGATCTCTTAACAATCTAGCCAACCTCCTTCTTGCACGAAACAGTCGATCAGGAGTACTCTCAGACTTGGTAGAAGCCATCGATCTTATCAAACAGGGCATCAAAGACACACCGAATGGCAATGTTTACAGGGGAGCAATGCTGGCTACACTTGCAGCAATACTCGGGACTAAAGCTATCCAGACAAGCAATGACAAAGATCTGGACGAAGCCATAGATGTCGCGTACCAGGTTATTCAAGTTGTTCCATCTGCTTATCCCGAGAGAGTCAAATATCTGCACAACTTGGCGAAGCTGTTGAGGATGAGGTACTCTCAGTCAATGACGGCCAAAGACCGTAAAGAAGCCATCGAAATCGCTCAAGAGGCAGTTGACACGGCACCATCCGATTTTCCTGATCGATCTTCGTTGTTGAGTAACCTCGGTACGCATTTAGCAGAGAGCTTCTCCCAGACCAAGGACCCGACAGATTTGGAAAAGGCAAAAGAATTCTTTATTTCTGCAATTTACCATAATACGTCCCCCATACAGAGTCGGGTCACCGCTGGCCGTTACTTTTTGTTATTGCCAGACATACTCGCAGACTTGGATCAAGCCTACAACGTTGCCAAATTTACCGTCGATTTGATCCCTCTTTTGAACTCACATTCAATACAGAATATTGATAGACAGACTCTGCTTATGCAAGCCGTAGCCATTGCGTCTGATGCTGCGGCTATTGCGTTGTTGCATAACCGAACAACAATCGATGCTGTGCAGCTACTGGAAACTGGGCGCAACATCATTGCCAGCTCTTTACAGGATCTGCGTACAGACTTGTCCATTCTTCAGAAAGAGCATCCAGATCGAGCCAATCGCTTTGTGCAGCTTCGCGATCAATTGGATGTACCTGTTACCAAGAACAGCACTATAGAGAGTAACAACTCTGGGCAACCGTCACGAGAAGCAGATCGACGGCGCGATGCCGAAGAGAAACTAAAAGTCCTTCTTGAGGATATTCGAGCTCAATCTGGTTTCGAAGATTTCCTACTTGCCCCATCAGCCACAGATCTGTTGGCAGCGGCAAGAGATGGACCAATTGTGATCATAAACGTCAGCCAATTCGGTTGTCACGCCTTGATCATCGAACAGTCGGGGGCACGTACCGTGCCCTTGCCCTCTCTCTCCTGGGGCAAGATCCATCGTCGTGACCGTGGCTCACTCGAAACCCATGAGTGGCTCTGGAATGTCATCGTCTCCCCTGTCCTCAACGCCATGAATTTTACTCAAACTCCTGCAGATCATGGCTTGCCTCATATATGGTGGATCCCGACAGGACGACTTGTGGAGTTTCCACTTCATGCTGCTGGATACCACTTGAACGGCGGATTAAAGACGGCTCTTGATAGAGTGGTCTCATCCTACACCCCTTCTGTGAAGACACTTATTCACAGTCGACGACAGCAGGGTCCAAAGATCCAGGGGCATGTCAAGCGAAACCTGGTTCTGGTTGCAATGGAGAGTACACCTGAACAGGGCCATCTCGACTACGCGGCCGAAGAGATCCAGTCTATCCGCGATGTCACAAAGGGCTTGACAATGATACTTGCTAAAGAGCCACCGACTGTCAAAAACGATGTTTTATCGGCTTTGGGATCTTGTTCCATTTTCCATTTCGCAGGCCACGGTGGGACTGATTCGCTAAACCCATTGAAAAGTCGTCTCCTGCTTTCCGACTGGAAGGCTGATCCCTTATCGGTTGAGAACATCCTAGACATTAATCTCGGCCGCGAGATGCCTTTTCTCGCCTATCTTTCGGCTTGCGGCACAAGCAGAATTCGGACCGCAGGGTTCGTCGATGAGGCCATCCATATGACGAGTGCGTTCCAGCTAGCAGGGTTTCAACATGTCATTGGGACGCTCTGGGATGTTAGCGATCGAACGTGTGTCGACATGGCCATAGTAACATATGAGAGTCTGCTGAGGGGGGGTATGAGTGATGAGTCTGTGAGTAGAAGTCTTCACGACGCTACTCGCGAGCTGCGGAGTCAATGGCTTAAGGCTGAGATGGGACAAGATGGTGATACAGGGGTACGGGATATTGTGCCGATGAGAGATGAGTCTGATATTAGGCCCTTGTGGGTGCCTTACGTGCATTATGGTATATGATGGAACCCTTGGATTTGGAGTAGTTGGATATCACTTTCTCACGACATTATGAAATAGTTGTGGTGATATTTTTCTTGGCGAATACGATATCAATGAAGACATTTACCATAATTGCACAAGTAGGAACATGTTCCCGGACTATGAAATTAAGAGTAAAATAATTAATAAAATTGAACGTAGTTCGAATGTTCGCCATAAATGCTTCATTTTGGGCAAGGTCCGTATCAAGCAATCAGCGCAGTGGCCATACCGGCTAAAGCTACAACAGCTAATGCGCGAACCAGAGGCCGAGATCCAGCAGAAACTGTCTCGGTAGGAACAGCGGAGGTGGTCGTTTCTGTGATGGCGGCCGCAGTATTCGAGATATCCATATCAGTTGTGCTGGGATCGTCGTTTACACTGTCAAGGCTAGTATCGGTGGTAGTTGACGCCTCAGCAGTTGAAGTAGGTTCAGCAGTAGAAGTAATCATGCTAGCTGGGGTTGCCTCCGATACAGATGCGAATTTCTCGAAACCGCCTGTAAGAGTGACGGCGTGGTATGAAAGAGTAAAGTCTGCACCCGTCTCGCCCTTGGTTCTGGTAGTTGTATACTCGGTCGAATCATCCCACCCAGATTGCTTCGAGACTGTGCATTTCTCGATTACCGACCGGCTCATTTCGCATACGCTGGAGTAAACGGTTCCATTGACAGTGCCGTGTACATCGTATATGCCCGTCGCAGCGGCGCCTTTCGGTAACGTTTCGCTGGCCCAGGGGCCGAAATTGACGAATTCTGTTTGGTAGTCGCACCCTTTGTCGCTGGATGGGTAGCAACCTCGTAGCATATATCGTGTTTCTGTGGCTTCGGCTTCGAAAACTTCGCCGGTGATAGCTACATTGCTACCTACAGGCCAGAGAAGCGATGTGATGGAAGTCGAAGGCATTTTTGGACGAAATGACCGTGGAGAGGAAACAACGAACTGTGCTACGACACGCGAATTGGGATAGGATCTTTGTGTTTAATAGCGATGCGAAAATTAAAATTACAGGCGCTGGATGTCAACCAACAGAGCCTTGGCGAAGTTTCATGTTGACTGTCAGCAGTATATAGAGTATGATCTGAGCTGTTCTGACTGGAGCGGCTACTGCGCCGTAGAAATGGTAGTCTACTAAGTCTCAGGGTACAGAAATAAACGACCGAAGAAGCTTACTCTAAATAGACAAGGATGATCTACTGCTTTCGTCTCTTATACTTCCGGCGAATATTCGACTTGTCAGATCTTGAAAGCATGTTCTTATTACGGGCAACAACTCGCGAGCTACCCACTATAGTTTGAACCAGTAGACATCCTCAGGGCACCCACCAGCGGGTGCTGTATCCACTGCGAGCTCACGAGCTTCATGGCTCTGTTTAAAGAATTCTGTGGGAATACAGATGATATGAGGAGTCATTAGGTACTCAGCTTACGAAATCTTGCCTTGTGGTATTATACAAGTATTATATAAGAAGACTTGAGAGAGCCACTCGAGGCAGATCCAATCATTGTAAAGATCTCACCGTGCATCAAGTCAAAGGCATAACACTCGCCAACAAGATGGTATCCGTCTTGAACTGGCCTGAGTACAAAGGGTACCGCGGCACCGAACAACACACAAAGTACATCACCTTCTTTCATAGACACAGGTCCAACACCGAACATGCTCAGCTCGGTCACGAAAGCTTTGTAATTGCGACGCAGAGGTGCCATGGCGTTAATGAATCGACTGGCATTCCCGTCCTTGGCAACATCGGCGAGGAAGTCGAATTGTGTCATGTCATCCAGTCTCGACTCGATGACCGTCTCGAACGCCAGGAGGTTGTATATGAGCCATTCTCGATGTAGAGAGAGGACTGCAGCTGCCAGGTCGGCAAGGTGTGTGCTGGCATTGTTCACAGGGTAGCCTCGACCATCACCACCACATGACAAGCTGAGAGCACACTTTTGCCAATCCGACTCACTCCATCTGGGCTTCCGGAGGAAGTATTGGGCTTTTCTCTCTTGCTCGTAACAATGCACATCCGTGTCCCATACTGCCTTGATGCGATGCACAACCACACCCTCAACTATCAATTTTGCCGTCTGATCGTTTCCGATGATTCCTGATGGATGGTTGGTTGCACACTGAAATCGTGGATGGGGTTGGACAGGAAGGATAGTCCATGGTTGGCGCTGACCCCAATTGGGGATCCATGAGCCTGGATGACAGTCCCCTCCACGATTGGATACCATTGCTGAGGATAGCAGCGTTAGAGGTGATTCGCCTCTCAGAAGTAGCCATGCTGTATCTTGGTAAACCTTGTCCAATTTGACTTCCTTGCTGTAATCCGGAATGATCTTCTCGTTGATGCCATCTGTTGTCTGGATGCCGGTCAGTCCGTAGATCTTATCCCGTTCCTCTTTGCATTGGAATGATCTGGTAGCGCGAAGCAGTTCAGCGAATGTGAACTTCAGCGGTGGGAAACAACTTTGTGATGCTGACAGTCGATACATCAGATACGCGTTTGCCGCTCCACTTGGTACTATCTTGCCTGCTCCATTTGGGTCAACAATCGGGTTATGAAGAATGATAGATGCTGCGAGTCCGATCCATTCCCATTCTATCTGATATCGTCCTAGTTGGACAATAGCGCTCCTGGCAAGAACAGCTTCCTGTATGACCCAAATTCGCGAGAACCATTGCCGCTGAAAAAGGTTCAACAAAGACGAATGACGGCGACGATATTCTTGACGATAGTCCCAATCCTGTGTGTTGAAGTTGCATTTGCCCTTGTTATGGTGGGTGATGATAGACGAGCTGTTACTGAGAACTTCTTCAGTGTATGTCGCCTCAACATCCTTCTCATTATTTTGAAGAAGCCAGTCATTGACGATTGAACATACACTATCAAGGCTTTTTGATGTCGGAGGTGGGTCTCCAAGCATGGGTTGATAACAATGATCATCGTCAAACTCGTCGCCAAGCCAAACAATAACACGGTATGCGTTGCCATAAATTGTCCTCATCATTTGTACCTGTTGGCCTTTCTCACGCACATTGTTTTGATTGATACAAATTGCATCTGCCCATATAACTCTTGACGAGTCTGTTCGTCGCAGCCCGAGCAAAGCAGAATGCAAATTTCTTGATATACCGATTATATGATGTTCCTGATTTGCTTCGACCCGGATCTTTGCATGTTGGGCTACTTCCCCGCTGCCCCAAGTGTATGATAGAGCTTCGTATGCCATAGCATTCTTTGAGATATTGCAAACACAAAGCCTGGCTTCAATAACATTACTGATACCTGGGAGGATCTCTAACAACCGAAATTGATCAGATCCAAGACGAGGTCGGTATATACCCTTTGTGATGTTTTGGGAAGTATTCAGGTCGTCGTCCACAATGTATTGCCTGATTTCTAGTGCTTGGCCAACATGATCCAATGGTGAAACTTTCTTGATACTGGCGTTCTGTTGCGTATTGCAGAAAAGAGGTGTTTTGGCCGTATTGGTATCAGCCCAACTATTCAACACACCAAATGAAGTAATGATGCCTGGCATGCACTGTTGCAGACACTATTGAGAGACTCTACATTAGTGCACCGATACTATGCACGAAAAGTGAAGGATAAAAGAAAATATTGGGATCTTGGGCCGCAGTATGTTGTATGCTATTCATTAATCCATCTACTTACATGAGGAGGAAGACAAAGAATGTCAACATTTTGTAAAGGATACCGCGGCATCTCGAAGATTAGACTTGTCTTAGGACCAACACCCGTTTCGGAAAGAAATTGCAAAAACTTAATTGTAATACTCAATAACGATGAACATCAATACTCCACTGCTAGTGCTTGGGATGTGTAAAGGACATAAATACATCTTGTTTCTTCATATGATGACGTGAGGCGCATTTAATGCACAGCCACTACATATTTCTATTCTGGTAGCCAATTAGAAAGACGTGTTGGTACTTCATAATCGGCAGCTCACCTTTTCGAAGGACGACCAACCACATGATATTGCCAAGATCAAGGCGCAGTTCCCAACACGGAGACCAATACATCATTTTTGTTTTGTAGATGGTGGCTGTGTGTAGCTACAGGGATTTTTCTCTCCGCAAGAGGTCGACAGCCTCGTCGTCGATCTTTTTCGTTTCGGTAGGGCTGACAGTCTCGTCGTGGAACATGGGAGGTTTCCACGAACAAATCCTATTCCGATAAGCCTATACTGATAATTTCAATGGGAGATCCAATTTTTGCGGTCGACTTCCTACCGAAGACCTCGAGCGTAGAACTAATGACGAGTTTGCCATCGCCGATAAAGACAACTCGAGTTTCTACTTCTGTCAGTCCTATTTGAACGATGTCACATGGTTTTGGGCGTCGGCACCTATGCAAATCTATTATCTTACTAACCATTGCTAACAGACAGCCCTCCAGCCCCCTGGCAAAACTCCCACCAAGCGATCCGATGGACCAACGTTGCAGCTCTCATTTTGACCTTTCGTCATGATGCAGCCGCATGTGCAAGTCAATGTTCGAAATGATCTGGACCCTGTACTGTTGTCTTTAACACAGGAAACGCTGGTGACAAGTATAGCTTAGCCACCGGGTCTAATAGCATCAATGCGCATGTCTAGTAAACAAAGAGACTATCGACTGATCGTCGCTGCAATGTCATTGTGCCTCTGGAGCATCCTATGACTTAAATTAACAAAGCCTATCTTCAGTCAAAGCACAGCAATTGTATATCTAGCGAGAACATGACGCTCTTCACTTTAACAAGAAGTCTTTTTGACTATTCCACTACACAGTCTTTCCGTCAACTGTACAATACTGCTGGGTACATGAGCAAACTTCCACATACCATGAACAGCGCAACGGTCAAATCGAACACCAACATAGTGCAGGCGAACAACGAAAACACAATAGGGAACAAGCATGATATCTGCGAGTATAAAAACCTGGTCCGTGCCTCTGACTAAAATCCGTTCTCTACACATCTCTCAGCAATACAAAGCAGTACTACGACACCAGAATATATTTTGCCAATCACCAGTATTATCAGCTTTGAAACACCCAACACCGCTATAAGTACCAGGAAGACCGTAAGTATGTCGTCCAGTGGTACTCAGTCCGGCCCCAAGACCACCTCTAAAAAGACCACCAAGCTTCTATCGACTCTGAAGAACGTGGTTCGTGTAACCTTCTACAAGAAGTCTGAGGACAAGAAGGAGGACACGATTGAAGAGCGCTTCAGCAGGCACGAGCAACACTCTATGCAAGTTGAGCATTCCAGGCAAGTTGAGCGTCCCAAGTACGAGCACCAACCCTGGTCGTACAAGCAGCCAGAATCTCCCGACATCGGACCATCTCAGGAGGAGTATGATGAGGAAGATTGGGATTATGCTTGCCATGGAGTCTTGGACGATTCTCTACCATTGGAGAGCCCGCGTCCGAAACATCCTGGCAAGCATGGCATACTCGACGGCGACGACGAGGCCATGGCACCGGGACACTATGATCAGACAGGTTGGGGTTATGCCGAACTAGTAGGCTTAGACGATTTTGTACCCCTGGAGAGCCCGACTCCAAGTCCTGCCGGCAATCCTAGCATGGCCGAGGCCACTGCACAGGAGAGGTATGTTGAGGACGATTGGATCAAGGCTTATTTCGACAAAGAAGACTCAACCGATTAGGTACCCGTTGAGACTTCGATGTCGTATCGTGCTGGGACGCCTAGCATGATGGACGAGATCCAGGCCACTGCAGAGGAGGATCAGCTTCTTGTCGAATCTCGTCGGTTTATAAACTAAACGATTCGGTAAGGGTTAGATGGAGGAGGCGGATGAGACGCTGCCAAAGTGTCTTTACTTTTCGAGGTGCGCGTTGTCAAGGTAAGTCGTAGTCTAATAACCTTTACCTAGGAAGCCTGGTACTTTGTAGGTCCCGATTTCGTATATAATTTTACTTTGAGCGGTGGAAGCTGGTAAGTGGATTAACGTAGCAGAAAACGATAGCTACAATGCCGAATTCTTGACACAACTTCACCTTGAAGATAAGGTTTCCATCATAAATCATACTTTTTGAGCATTATGACTCCAATGCTCTCACGAGAGACACAACTTCACATTTTAACTAATGAACATAATGTATGTATGAGCCTTCATATTCCCGGCAACCTTAAAGATCCTAGACTTCAGTGTCTGCTAGTGCTTGAACAGCACAACCTTGAGTGGCTGTCATGGGCAGGTATCAAAAAGGGGCTATCATGATGTATTGAACAATACTGACGTGCGAATGAACAATCCCATAACCTTTTCACATTTTCGAAAGACCCTTCCAATGCTTCACCGCTTGTGCCCCTTTTGTCGTGACCTCTTCCAAAAGTGGCTGTAAGGTTCAAAGGTAGCCCAAAGGGATCAACATCCACGTGCTGCTTTTGGCAATGAGGAAGACGCCTTGTGGATACAACGTTGAAATAACTGGTTTGTGGTAATAAAGTTTGTTCCACTACCTGTCATGACCTGCGGGTCAGTCGCGCAGACGTGATGCCGCTGTTGGTCATTGGATAATGATGGCCGTTGGTAGAAGATGGCGTTTTCAGAGTTTGTTGGTGTCAACTGTCCCCGCTCTGGTTAGTTGAAACAGGATTGTACAAGAAGGCAGTGGTGCACCGGAGAAAGAAAAAAGAATTCCAAAGTCAATTGTTATCATTTGTCACACTTGTCAATCTGTCTTGAGAATAGAAGCCGTACTTTGAAGCCTTTGTTGATATCTTTGTGCTCCTTTGTGTAAGCCAGTCTCTCTTCCTTGCAACTCTGCAAGGCATTTCAATTTGGTCTTGCAGTTTAATGGAATTGTGTTTGTTTTATCTCATGTTCCATTGTAACATTTCCCTGTGTCTGCAATTATCCGTTGTTCTTTGTTCCTCTTGTTCGCTGCTGAGCTTCCACTACCTAACAAAGGCTATATTCGCGTGACTAACCAAACTACCAGGCTTCATTCGATACATACACGTGTTTGAACATTTCACTCAAAGACAATCTGTATTCAGCTGCATGCCTAGACGATAGCAGCTTCAATTCACGTCGCCCCTTCATCCTTCTTTAGCAGTACATATTATTTCGCCACGGTTTCTTGAACCTTATTCCCTCAACCCTCACCTAAGCATCAGAACATCTATCTACTGAACACGAACTATTCAAACCTACGACACAATATGGCTCGTATCGCCTGGGACGACGATGTATCAAGCATCTCCAGTGGTGACTCTGTTCACACCTTGTCCCCTTCTGACTTTGAAGGTGAGTCCCATACGTTTTGAGGTTAAAGGAATAATCTAACGGATTCGTAGTACTTGACATGGATGAGCCAATGTCTTCGTTTGAGACGGGGATAATGACCCCATCCGAGTCGTCCTTCTCTTTTACGCCGCCAGGAACACCCTCGACTGAATCAGACTTTTCGGCACAAGAGAAATGGGATGACCTAGTCGTCACATACCGTCAAGCCGTTAATCAAGTTCGACAAATTGAGGACGAAATGACCAACCTCCGCTATCGCAGCCTCCAGCCACGCATCAGCATGGACGTTGAGAGATCCGGCATCCACCAGCGATCCCAGCCACGGACTGCTATGCAAAGTCTATATGACATCAATGACGACATGCAGCCCTCTCGACGATGGGACAGCACCCGCACCACTCTCGACCTAGTGCCAGGAGCCCATCAACTCAACCTTGAGTTGAGCGAGGCGGTGGAACTCTCAATTGTGCAACTGGATACCCTCAGTGGGAAGAAAACCATGATCAGCCTGACTGCCAAGTCAAGTGGGGCGAATCTCAAGCAATTGCTGGGATTCTGGGAGTTCAGTATGCCATTGGACAAGTAGGACCAATCCAATGGAGACCATTTGAAAGAAGAAACCC
Organism: Fusarium pseudograminearum CS3096; assembly: GCF_000303195.2. Lineage (NCBI taxonomy): Eukaryota > Fungi > Ascomycota > Sordariomycetes > Hypocreales > Nectriaceae > Fusarium > Fusarium pseudograminearum. The sequence continues at coordinate 4,495,021 of NC_031954.1, read as the reverse complement.
CAAGTCATGGACCAAGTCAGTCGGGGTCAAGCAGAAGTCATTCTCTTGGGAGACGTGTTTTGCAACGCTTGTATTGGGCAGGCGGTGTATATTGAATTGTGCAAATGGCTGGGAGTATGAGATTGATGGCGTTGGCGTTATGCATAGATATTCGGCTACGACGAGATTACTTAAGTTCTGCATTGTAAAACAGCCCTTTTGCTACATTATTGTCCCGGTGACTGCACATTAAAATTAAGATCAAGTTGCAAAACCAAAAAGTAATCGTTAACATTCGATGAGGAAAAAAAGAAAAACATATGGAATAACTGCTTGTTCCTAATTATCTTGCCTCGACACGGGATCGAACCGTGGACCTTGTCATTACTAGTGACACGCTCTACCACTGAGCCATCGAGGCGAGTTCTTATTGGATGTTCGAGTAGTGCCCAAAGTGACAAGATGTTGTTGCTTAGCCCCCAGTAATACTCGCCCCACTAAACTCAACTGACAACTACCCGGTATCAGAATAAGATAACCACATGAGAAGAAGGAGGATAATAGAGAGGGATTAAAGGTGGTCATGTTTAGTAGTGGCTTGGACACTACATATCTTCGTATGAGACTTTGGCAGTCCCTTTGTGTGTTCGGCCATCTCTCGAGAGGACAAGACCAAAGAACTGTCCGCAGTTGGTTTGACTTTGCTTACTGAGCTCAAACTCAGTGGCGATGGAAATCTATGGTTTCGAGAGTTTGAGAGTGGTCCACTCGATGACACTGAGAATTTCATCATCATGGAAGCTGCGTGTCAGTGGACACAGCACAACATGGACTGCCTTGCCTGGTGGGTAGCAGAAAGTTGGCCTCTCAAGTCTTAAGGTATGAAAATAAGTGGTCTAAGAAGCCTAGTAGTTCGTCTAAGTGACATAAGCTGGCCTAATTTTATCTCTTATGTTTCTAGCGGTTAATGTTTCTAATACCCTGAGAACTGCTCTCCCCAGCGACTCATACTTAGTTTCAAGGGCTATAACCTCGTCTCGATCAATGGCAATAAGCTACCTCTCATCGAAGCTATCGCCCTCCTCAACGTTGAGGTAGGAAAGTTTGGGCATGGCCGATTTATTGGTCTTGAGCCGATTCGGACCGATGCCAAGGTTCTCGAAGTCCGCGAAGCTCCGGCTGCCGCCATCATTATAGACGCACTTAGTCATCTTGAACTTGCTACTCTGGAAAGCAAAGCCCTCGGTTTAAAGCAGGACCTTGAACATAAATGGGTTAGGGAAGCTATCGCTGTTCGATGGGGAAGTACGTGTCAATCATGTGTGATGCTACACTTTCTTATTCCTTGGTTGGCGTCAGTGGAAGCGTGACGTGCAACATCGACCACACGCACTACCTGCCTTGCTTGCAAGGTGTCAAACAAGGTGATAACACGTATTTTTTAAAACAAAAGGTTAACTTAGAAAGGGATTATTCTGATTTTTTTACTCGCGAGTGCTCCCGAGTTACATCATCGGCCCGACGTTGAAGAGCGCCTGGCAGCCAACTTATCTTATTACCTGGCGAGTAGAGCCTTCTGAGAACTTTCATAGGTCTTCAACCCAATATTGACTATTCAAAATCATCAAGTTTCGCATCTCGGATCTAGACATCCATTGCCTACAACAACTTGTAGACTGTCGCATCAGCGTCAACATCGAGATGGATTGGGGTGGAAGGTTCTGGCCACACATGACAACAAAATTAACATTAATGTTTCCTCGAGAATTTTCCCAGTAAAGTTTTTGTCCTATGTCACGTTATAGTTTTGGATTCTAGACACTCGAATGTGTTATTTGATGGTTCATACAACGTTAAAAAAAGAACAGATTGCAGTTATAGAAAGTGTCTAGGGCATAAACGCAACCTTAATCTCACATAATACAAAATCAATTCCTACTCAGCAGCCTACATCCCCTTTTTCCAACTTTAATAAAGGAATCTCATAAAATCGACCCTCCAATCTGAAAGTCAGCAAAACATTCCAATAGTCAAGTCACCCACTCACTGTCGATTTGGTTGCCCAGCTTATCACTCCGATCCCTGTTCCTGACACACACACACTCGAATGCGTTATGAATAGGCGTATGGCCCGCCTGTCTCTTCGACTCTTATTTATCTACAAGACCACCAACCCATCGCCACTCAACAAACATTCCACCATTTCAACAAATATCTGAGAATAGAGCAGAGGCAACATCATGTCTACTACTTCATTTCACACATTTCCAAATCTCCCTGCTGAATTGCGGCTTCAGATCTGGGAGGAAGCCTATGATACTCCGCAACTCCGTCAGCAAGGCATACACTACGTTGACATTTATACCCAGCATGAACGGCCTCTTTCCTCTGCCCTCGTAGCCTTTCATCCTGGATACGAAAGGGACACATTTGGATCAGCTTGCTTAATGAATCGTGGACTATGGAAAGCCTGCGGAGAGTCCCGAGAAGTTATAACCAAGAAGTCCAAGAAGTCCAAGCCTCCAGCTAAGACGCCAATGCAGGTTAGCAGGACAGACGGTCGCCCGGACGGCTATTGTCGCGTCAATGGATGGAAGGATATATTTTGCATCAGAACAAGTCGTTGCAATGTCGGACAATATGTGTCCACTGTGATGCAGATGAGAATCCAAGGGATTGACTCGAAAGGCTGGGAATTTCCGGTCAAGAACATCGCATTTGAATTTGATCCTACTTGGCTCATAGATATTCCTGCGACAGACACCGACATGACAGATGAGGACTCTCCTCGTGGGCTCTTCTTATGTCTCCTCCAAGCTAGACAAACGCCAAATATCTGGTTAATCGACAGAGAGACGGCGTGGTCCAGCGGAGAATGCGCCGATTGTGCTGCCTCAACGCCATTATTCGTTGATGGCACAGACTACTATGTCGAAGGGAAACATGATGCGTTGTGCTTGGAACATGACGCAGATGAACGATCTCGAGCTTTGACAACATTTCTGGAAAAGCTCGAGGATATAATTCTTGAGGGCAAATTTCGTCGTTGGGGTCTCAGTTCTCATGTGGACAGTCGCTCATTCGCTAATGATTACGGCATTACTACTGTCGTTGAAGACGTAAGATTTCTTTTTTGTCGCAGTAGAGAGGTGGCACTTTGCCAGAGATGTCCTGCTCATGAGCACAGATACAACAGCGATGGAGATGCAGATGAGTGGGATACTGTTGGTTCGATGTCCTCTGAAAGGTGGTAGATCAGCGACTTGGATGGCATGATATAAAGTGTCTAAAATGATATTCTTTTCTATATTGCGAGAATAAAACGGTTCAACATTTACTATAGTGTATTTATTTTTTTGTAACTGTAAGCTGGAGCCTGGCCTTCTCGATATCTTCAAAACTCTCAACAAAGATTTACTATAGTGTATACAAATTTTTTTGCACTATTGAGGTTATTTTGCTTAATACCTCGTATATTATTAAGCGCTTTATTCTCGTTTCTTTCTTCCATTTTTGAAGATATTGTTACTTACGTACAGTAGGTAGCTCATAGTGATATTTCGATGTAGGTAATGCTTTAACCTAGGACTTTTCTTCACATACAAAACACTTGATCAAGTAGAAATCGTGACTAGTAGCACAGTTTATTGACATCACTCTACTCATATCAACCAATCTAGAAGCTGCCGGCAGCTTCGAGATTGACTGATAAATCCCCATCTGAAAGTTACATCATCCACCACAGGTAATACACCCGATCCTCACAGGGCACTAGAGACTCGAGAGATATACTCTGAAAATCATGTGCCTCCGCAAGCTCATTCAGAGCCTCATCTCGACGCACGGGGTCCAGCTCCAACACAACCATGTAGATTCTGTCACAAGCAGACTCGACTGATTCAAACTTCTGTACTAGGTAATCTCTCAATCCTGGATTCTCCTCATCCGACAGATGCGAAAGAAAAACATCCATCTCGAATGATACTTCTGACAGGTCTTCATCCAACAAATGCATGAATTCTCTGCTGGGAAGGTTGAATGGCAAGATTACCAGTCCCATCTCGCGCTGGGCACGATCAAGAACTGGGAAGTCGTACGGCATGTGCCACACAATCTCACTAAGATGATTGATCCTGGCGAGAAGGCTGTACACAGAGCTTGAGTAAGTGGTGCCAAGAGAAGCGTAGTTGGCCATCATGAGAAGTGTGAAGGAGATGATGTCGGCTTGTTTTCCCTTTCGCCTAAAGTCCTGCTTGAGCTTTGCTGTAAGAGAAAAGTGTCGCTGGAGAGTTAGTTGTGTTAGCATCATTTAGTAACGGAGATATACTCTTCTTATAGTTACGATCAAGACGAAATGAATGTTGAGTGTTCAAAGGTATGAAACAGCACAACATTACCACATATTGAACATATGCCATGAACAATGAGACATGTATAAGGGTGGCAAGAAAAGGGACTTTCCTTCTTGAACAATAGTTTACAAGAGACATGTCTGTATAGAAAGAATTGGCATTGTCATTTGATTGTTCTGTCAACATCTGATACACAATAGACAACAAAGTCTTTGTTTTAGTTGGTTGTTCGGGTATTACCAACCAAAGCCGACTTGAACAAGATGGGTTCTGACCGTCATAAATTAGCTTGAAAGCGAGTACAAGATGTCCCACTTGGCTTTCGATTAGGAAGCATTTCTTTCAGTAACTTTAATACATACTTTTAAATGCATGACGACCAAGTGGGAGTGAATGTCACGTCTCGCGACAATAACAAGTTGATATGACAGAAAACGTATGATAGAGTTGCTATTGATCTAATGTGATGAAGTTGATTAAATTCTGACTACTACTTTCTTACCACCGGTGTCTCCACGAACCAAATCCAACCCTTGAGTAATTGAGCTCAAACCTCCCTCCAGTACTTGAGCTTCCGAACTCAACTTGTACTGTCCAAGCTCCAATCCTTCAGTCAAGAATGAAGCCATCTTGCCCTCGGGATCCCATTCAATTATGTCTGTGCCGAAAACAAACTTGCTCTGGACTCCACTAGTTACCACCTTAAGGCGATCCGTACCCGCCATCCAGAAATACTTTGCCACAAACGGAATCATGGAGAGCTTAGTCGTTGGCTGTGACTCGGGCATGGAAAGGGTGACTTGAGCAACGTTCTTGGTGGCTCCAGGGATCCTTTTGATGATATCGACACATTTTGCCAGTGATCCTTGACCAATGGCCACAGCCCCTGCACATCTCTTGTCCTTGAAAGAAGTGATCACGTCGTTAATGACCGATGGGCTGCGATAGTCGAAGACTGCACAAACGCCTAAACCCCGTACAATATCCCAATTCTTGGGTGATGCTGTCGCGATAACATCGTAGCCAGCTGCAACAGCAAGTTGTACCGCATTTCTGCCCACACTCGTACTCGCTCCCCACACCAAAACTGTCTGGCCTGTTGAACTGCGCTTTGCCTTGGTTTGAGGTGGCTGTAGTGCTAGTTGTTCCTTTTGGAACAAAGCGCATGCAGCCGTAACAAAAGTGAGAGGCAAAACACTGGCATCGGTGAACGTGATTCCGTCTGGAATTTTAGCAGCCAAGTGTTCTCGAATGATACAGAGTTCTTGGAATGCGCCTTCGTCGGGACATCTACCTCGCTTGTCCATGCCTGCTGTAACACCCACAACTCGGTCGCCTTCTTTGAATCGACTAACACCAGGTCCTGTCTTGATCACCTCGCCAGCGACATCGTAGCCGAGGATAAGAGGATACTTGAGCCATTCAAACATCATGTTGCCCATGGACTGCTTCACTGCATCGACTGGGTTTATTGCGACAGCATGTGTTTTGACAAGAAGCTCTCCTTGACCAGGTGTTGGAACAGGTGCAGATCTGACTTCGATGGTGGGCCCATTAGGACTGATGAGGTAGGCAGCTTTATTAGACAGTTCCATAGTCAATGAAGGGGATGTTTCAGTTGAGTTTGTTGTAAAATGTTCGAGTAGAGTATTGTCAGAATGTGCTTACTGAGCTTTTCACCTCTATGTTGGCTTCTGCCAGTTTATATAGTCCAGGCCATCAACGACATCTTCTTCCTTCCACGTACAACAAATTGTGATGGTGTCTTACATCTAAAGCGAATCCGAACAAATACGAGTGACTTACGGCTTTGGGACTAGATCAAGTTCTTCTACCCCTTGTCTCATTCATCGTGTATCTTATCTATGCCTTTCTTCATTGGTCACTTGTCTCGGTTACAGAGACGAACCAATTAGACTATATAATTGATAGATCCTTGTCGACTGTTCACTACCCTGTAGATCTCAACTTCTGGTTTGATCGGATGGTGACAAACGTGCATGTGAAAGCTGATAACGTGAGATAATAGTCAAGATATGTACTTCTTCTGATGTGAAAAGTCTGACACTTGCATGTATTCTGCTTACTATTTGCTTCGAATATGAGAGACAAAAAGTCAACGACGTCACTCAAACCCACAACTCAATGATTATCTGTCCGTGCTCCAAGTTATAGAAGCAGTTAGAATAACGGAGACAAAACATGTCGATGGCCGAATTGTTCATATGGCGCGTGTTGTTGACAGTAGTTTGAATGTTAGTGCAACTTCAACTGCCAACCTCATTAACCCTAAGGAAGTTCTTGTAAAGGCCGAGCTAGCAGGTGAGCTGTCATTCGGAGTCATAAGGCATTTAATACCATTTTTTGTCAACATAGCGATGAGTAGCCTGTGATATGGAGTAACATAATGCTACAAGTACATCACATTCGATTTAGGCACAGGATTAATGACACAGTAGTTCCTCTTAGCCAGCTGAAATTAAGCTTTCCCGTCACAAAGATCCTTGACGTTGCAGATCAGCGGATATAGGTCTCATGAGGACCCACGGACGTGTCCATGCCAGATAGAGTTCACGAACGGACGATGCCAAGAAGTGATATGCACCATGTTCAAAAGCGAAAAATATCATTTTCGTATTGCCTTGAAAGAAGGCATGATCGACTTTATTGCTGCACGGCAGACTCCACTACAAAGGCCTGACCTCTCCAGTGATCGATATTACTGTTCTACCTATTTGGAAAGATCTCTTTGTTTAATTCTCGTTGGTTAACAATGTAGATCGAAGCTTTGACTTTATTGGTCGATTCTTTCAGCGCCGTGCTATTATTAGAGTCTCCTGCCTAGCAGATATACAATATTAGGCTTATGACCTATCATAAATGCAATAGAACTTATCTATGACCACGATACTAGTAATCCTGTTGAGATAGCCCACGCAGCCAATGATGAATACACGTACCATGGGTTGCGATGCACATCACGAGAACATGTGGCGGACAGACAAGCCAATCGGTGAGCATCGTTTATAGTGTTTATGGTACAGGATCGCTTACTCCCTAATACTTTCAGAAGTTAGATCGATTATTTGTTTGCTTAGCTGAGACTAAAAGAGGGATAGACAGCGGGTATATGTCCAGCTAATGGAATGCCTCATCTACGAGTTGATCATGAATTTGATAACTTGATCCTTTGACGTCAACCCTACCCTGGACCGTCGCCACTGCTTCGTGGGTATGTCTCCGAAATAGCTTGAGAAAATACGGAAGATCTTATCCCTCTGTTGACAACATGGCAGTGTACACTAATAGACTAATAACCGTTAGAATTGTGGTGCTTCGCATTCGCTTATCGCCAAGACGTACTAGGAGCCATTAAACGGTTAGCTGTCTCCTCTCTTCTTCTCCTCAGATGTCACTCTTACTTCCCGAAGTTCTTTCTATTATTGGTCGTCTAGTCTTAGTCCAAGAATAGGAGCAGCCTAGACATAGTCGCTAGAATCATTATATGGATCTTTACTTAGCTAGCCTTTTGCCCAAAACACTATCTTCATCAATCCATCCACAATCGATCAAATCTTTTTAAAAAAGCATTCAAATATTGATATCAGGTCAAGTGTTCCGAGGTATCCGGGTACTATCAGCTGGGTGACAATAGTAGCGACATCGGAAGATGTCTTAGTGCATTGGGGATAACGAGGCTTGTATGGGTGGTAAAAGGCGCATTTCCGCGAATCCGCACTATTACTTGGCGCACATATAATGGAACGTCAAAAATAAACATGGAGCACAACGGCGTTGCCGAGGAATTGGCAATGCAAAATTGGGAAGTACTGCCTATCTGGATAGCAGCTCAATAACTTCTCTTATGAAGAAACTGACCATTGATTTGAATTATTCCCAATTCCATACTTGTTGTCCATCCGATGTTGTTCTTTTCTATTCAGACATGTCAACGTCTTGTTATCGATGGCGTGACAATTACCCTTGAAAGCCCTCCCCTACCTGGCTCTGGTGAGACAACAGGCCTCCGTGTTTGCCATGTGTCTACCATGTAACCGCGTAGCCACTATATGGATGACATGTGGCTACATAGTAGAAGTTGTGGCCGTGCGACCTGCCATATCTCAATTGGCCATATCGTAGCGGCTTGAGACAAGTTGTTACCATGTATTCGCTCTCCTTCGATATTCAAGACCTTTGGTTCTTTCTAGCGGCAGCTTTGATGATCTTGACTCAGTCTGTTCACTCGGTATCGTCATATCCGTCTCACCGCGTGGCAAATACGATCCAGTACTGTCCATCAGTGTGATTAATCACAGCGGCTTATTCCGGGCTGCCAGTTCAAACTGAAACGTCGTCTATTGCAGCCCACTGCTATCAACTCATGTCGTTTAAAGGAATCTGCACTCCCCTCTTCAAAAAAGTTGAGTTCTCCGAGCACTGTTCATGATATCTGATATCCAGAGTAGTTCAGGTAAAACGTCCAAACGCCACCGCCATGCTAAATTGTATGGACCCGTTGAGTTTTCAATGCTCCACGAAGCGTTTTTAGACACATCGATCAATCTTGGTGATCAGTTGATAAGAATGGGGTTCTCATAGCACAGCCAGGACGACGGGTCCAGACCCCGTCTGTCTGCCTGCCCCTAGTTGGAGATGAGAAGTGGTTCTTGATAGCCCCCCCTGCTGAAGATTTGAAGTGGTTCGCTAGTTCGTCACGTCAAAAGCCCCTGTCAGGGATGGACCCCATAGTAAGCAGATCAAGATCAACACAAAAAGAAAATAAAAAGGGTTTACTGACTAGACCTGTATTGTAGACAGCAAACATATCTTCCTCGGCTGAAGTCAATGTCTGTTAAATCGCTCGATATTGATTATAGCCTCGCAGACCTCATCTGATCACGAGAACAATTCGCCTGCCTAACAAAGTCCTGTTGTCCGATTGGCACGTGGGTAGTATCGAATGGATCACTGTAACTATAGACTTGCTCACTAAAACAATTCCTGTTTCTTACCAAGCCATTGCCTTATCTCATGACATAATGGTGGCAACGGGGAACTTGCAATGGTCTTTCCATATATCTTGCCATGCAGGTGATGCTGTTTGGAATTACCGGATTGAGTCTGTAATTCCGGGACTCGAGAGAAGCGGAGTGGGGAGTCCAAGCATACTAGGTCTAGCCCTGCTACCTACGGGTAACAATTCTTGTCTAGATGCCGTTCGCCAAGCCTAGTCCGGATATCCGCAAATAAGACAAGAAGGAGACTTCTTGAAGATCTTCTATCAGTTGCCGCTAAACGGTTAGCCTATACGTCAAACGTGATATAAGGGGGCACGATGGGGAAGGTGTTCCTTAAACTGTACGAGTTGCGTAGGGGTTCCCACCGGACAATCACCTCAACGAGCCTAGTCAAAACACTGGACTCAAGGTAGGGTGGTATTTGGGAGGGGTCTGGAGAGGGGAAATCCCCCTGACCTGAAGGCACTAACTGTTGCATCCCTGTCGCAAAGCCTGTGCAGCAGCGGATGAACAAGCTCAACAGAGCAATCAATTAAAACAAAAGATATGCATGATGCAGGTCTCTTACCTGACTTGAATCTATGGTACGCTGACGGTCGTAATCGGGCGAGCGATACTCCAAGGAAAGTAGTAGTTTATAACGCAATGTCTGCTATAGCGTGGGCTTGGCTGGAAAATCATTCCTGGGCAGACCACCTTTCAGAGTTTCATATAAAGTCCCTCATCCCATGTCTCCTTCCCTCTTTAGGATCGCGATCCTGACAAACTTTGTTTCCTCGAGAACTGTCCCAGAATGGCGGAAGCAATCGACAACAGGGGCCCCGAGCTCATGGGCGTCAACATCGCCTTTTACGCCATGGCTTTGATTACATGCATATTGCGATGCTATGTCCGCCGTTTCGTGGTTGACGCATTCAGGACCGATGACTGGCTTATGGTTGTGTCTACGATATTCTTCACTCTCTATGCGACCTTTTCAACTGTCGGTACCACATTCGGTACTGGCCGCCACCACGCCGATCTCGAGACTGACCAAGTCACCACCGCCATGATGGTGAGAAACTCCAATTTTATACTGATGTGTTCCTTTTCTAACAGCATCAACAGTGTTGGTGGTTCTGCTATCTCTGGTATTGTCTCACTATGATCTCCTGCAAATTGTCCATCGGATACTTTCTTCTGCGAGTCACCACCGAGAAGGTCCAAAAATGGATCATTTATCTCGCCATGTTCTCAACTGCCTTGTCTGGCATCATCTTTTTCTTTGTCACCGTCTTTCAATGCCATCCCGTTTCGTACTTCTGGAACAAGGAGCAGGACGGCACATGCATCAACCCAACAGTTGTCATCGCATTGGCCGTTCTGTATAGTGTTTTCGCTGTCGGCTCCGACTTTATTTTCGCAATCCTTCCTGGTTTCATTGTGTGGAAATTACAACTGCACAAGAAGACTAAATATTCACTGATTCCTCTTCTTGCAATGGGTTGCGTGTAAGTTGATCTACTCTACCACTGCGAAATGACTTACTGACATCAAAATAGTGCCAGCGCTGCCGTCATCGCACGCTTTCCTTACTTGCCCCTCATCAGATCGCCTGACTTTCTCTGTAAGGATATCACCTCAGACTTACCAGCCGAAGAAGCTAACCAAAAGTTACTAGGGAACACCACAGACATTGCGATCTGGTCAACGATCGAGCAAAGCCTGGCCATCACTGCCAGCAGCATGGCAACCCTGCGTCCTCTGATCAAGCAAGCTGCTTTCCGTCTCGGCTTGACAAGCAAGCCCGTATCAATTGGCCCCTCTGGGTACAAGAACTCATCCCGGACTCCTGGTCCTGGAACACCCAAGGCCTTCTCCGGCCGCGACGCATATACTCTTTCATCCGTCAGCCGCACCGCCAATGAGAAGCGAGGAACCAGCTTCTTCCCTAGCGACCTCGAAACTGGCATCAAGAAGGAGATAAAGTGGGAGGTCAAGATATCAAGAACAGTGGCAAGTGAAAGCCAGGAAGAGCTTCATACGCCCAGGAGTGTCATGAATAGGAATGTCATCTAATAAGCTCTCGAGAGCGTACTATCTCTAATTTTTATACCCTTCTAATACAATCACAAAAAGAAAGTCTAAGATAAATCCACCGCTGTTCATGCTACTCCATTTAATCATGTTTGCCACACTGAATCAGATACAGATTTTGTAAGATTGATTCCTCAGGTATCCATATTATCATGAACCACTAGTATCCGTCACAAGAACCAGGTTGCTCTTGTTAGCCGCATTATGCTTGCAGACATCCTTTCCTCTGAACGCCAACTCAAAGAACGAGTACAGCTCCACAAAACTGTAGGCGAGGATAGTCGGTAGCATCAAGATCCAATGCAACAGTCCTCTTGTGACACCCTGAAGACCCTTGTTGTAATTGCTATCGCCATCACCAGGGACTGGCAAGTTCCACCGGACGAGAACCGTGGCTATCAACAAGAACACATATTGTGATCCCAGGAAGATGAGGCAAACAGTTTGGAAAAGGTTGTCGCTGATAAAGAGTCGCTTGTGCTCGGGGGCAGCCATGTTGATCAGCTGAACAACGATGGGGGAAAAAACAGAGAAGATGGCGCTGGCGCACAGGACGAGTCCGTAGTATATGAAGAATCGGCTGGCCCAGCTGATAGAGAGAAGGAGACTTGGCATACGGTAGGTCTTGACAATGAAGTAGTGGAAGACTTCGCCGGCGCCAATAGTCCATCGACGGATCTGAAGAGCCCATTCCCGAATTTCGTCGATGTAGTTGCTACCAGAAGTCGGACCGTTGATGGAGATGAGGTTGAGGGGTCTGATGCGAATCTCTCTCTTCGTCATGATGGTATATCGAATCAAGGCAATGATGTCCTCCATCTGATAGGCGGGATGGGTAAACGCCCCTTCTTCCAATAGCTTGACACTCAGAGAGTAGTGGGACATGGGATTGATGTTCCAGGGGATCAAAACGCCCATGAAGAAAAAGGTACGCAAGACGCCAGTGATGTCGACGAAGAAGGGCATGGAATCTCGCTTGTAGACAATGATGGATTGCCAGATGGAAGAGTGGCGATCAGCAGTGTCCAACTTGCAGTACTCAGCCTCCAGCTCCATCATGTATTCGGCACCGAAAACAGCGTCGCAGTCGCAGTTGGTAAAAATGTGTTCGTATTTCTCGTAGTTGTAGTTGGCATCATCACGGAGGATTTGGAGACCTTGACGACAGGCATAGTTCATGTTTGAACATTTGCCGCTGATCTCGCCAGGGACGTCTGATGGATGAAAAGTGACGATGAGCCGAACGAACTTGTTCTTATACTTTGTCAAGACCTCATCCCGCTTGGCTTCCTTATCAGGTGTGCGAGCCTCCATGCCAATGATGACAGAGATGCGTGACTTGGCATCTTTCTGTCGGACGAGAGAGTCCAAGGTAGTTTCCAATACACTCATCGGTTCCTTGTACAACGTCATGGCAACGATGTGACGAACAGTTGAGTAGTCGTCAGACGTCGAATCAGATGCCTCAACATCTTGGACTTTTGTGGTCTTGCGCTTGTTTCGACTGTTGATAGCGATCGTTCGACGGATGGCACATATGGTAGCTATTAGCCAGATAAGTTGGAAAAGGCCGATAAATATTATGATAACGATGTTTGTTGCTTGGTTCATGTAGGGGACGAAAGGCATCCATATCGGGAAGTGAAGAAAGATAAAGATTATTAGAAGAAACAATAGATTCCAACGGAAGTATCTGTTGGCTGCTTCGAGTTTGGCAGCGTCGACGCCAGCGTCAAGACTGATGACAGATGATGTGACAGTTGTTTCACCCATGTTGAGAGTAGCTTGCCTCTTGAATGATGGAATTTACCTGGTCTGAAATAACTAAAACACCAAACAGCTTGGTGGAACATAGCTAGTATTAATAGTTTACACGATAGTGTTGTCAAACATGCATCGGCTCAGACTCCCTTTCTTCCCTGTGTCATATTAGGCAAAGCCGGCTATAGAAACACGATAAAAATAAAGTGATTAAAAGTTCCTTACGCTTTACCTCTTTGAAATAAAGCCAAGCAATAGCGCTAAAATCTTACAAGGGAGGGAGTTTATCTTGGTATCAGCCAAGCTCCCCATCTGGGACTGCTTGACTATCTAAACGCTAACCAATAGGGTCTCGCCGTTTAAAGTACAGTCAAGAGCCGCATGTGAGGGATTAAGTTTACCCATCGGAGTGAAGTCATGGGATTCCGTATAAAGATCAAAAAGCCCTGTGAAACAAGCTCAGAGAGGAAAGACTTGGAAGCAAGAGGCCCAGAAGAGAGAGACTGGAGGAGGAGGAACACGTATGCTTGGGTAAAACCTTGCTTTGTCTTGAATGACGGAATCAACAAACAGAGTCTTTCTCGGTTAGTGTTTTCCGATTCAGCCAGCCAAGGTGTAGTAGTAGCGAGATTACCGAAGAAATGTCATGATTCTAGACCGCATCTACTCCTATTACTTATTGGATCTTATCCCAGCGTTGTGGAATCGATGAACCAGCGCACTGGGTCCAGCTGCAAGCGAGCCTCAGGGTATCAGAAAAATTGACCGCTAGGAACATAAGAGACATAATTATTAGGGCAGCTTATGCTACTTAGACTAGGGTTCTTAGACTACTTATTTTTAT